>NW_027397070.1:3644145-3659998 GCF_003265705.2 Callorhinus ursinus | reverse complement strand
CAAGAATCATATGATCCTCTCAATAGATGCAGAAAAAGCATTTGACAGAGTACAGCATCCTTTCTTGATCAAAACTCTTCAGAGAATAGGGATAGAGGGTACATACCTCAATATCATAAAAGCCATCTATGAAAAACCTACAGCAAATATCCTTCTCAACAGGGAAAAGCTGAGAGTTTTTCCCCTGGGTCAGGAACGTGGCAGGGATGTCCACTATCACCACTGCTATTCAACATAGTATTAGAAGTCCTAGCCACAGCAATCAGACAACAAAAAGAAATCAAAGGCATCCAAATCGGCAAAGAGGAAGTCAAACTCTCACTCTTTGCAGATGATATGATACTTTACGTGGAAAACCCAAAGACTCCACCCCAAAACTGCTAGGACTCATACAGGAATTCAGTAAAGTGGCAGAATATAAAATCAATGCACAGAAATCAGTGGCATTCCTATACACCAACAACAATAGAAGAGAGACAAATCAAGGAGTCGATCCCACTTAAATTGCACCCAAAACCATAAGATACCTAGGAATAAATCTAACCAAAGAGGCAAAGAGTCTGTACTCAGAAAACTATAAAATACTCATGAAAGAAATTGAGGAAGACACAAAGAAATGGAAAAACGTTCCATGCTCATGGATTGGAAGAACAAATATTGTGAAGATGTCAATGCTACCTAGAGCAATCTACACATTCAATGCAATCTCCATCAAAATACCATCCACTTTTTACAAAGAAATGGAACAAATAATCCTAAAATTTGTATGGAACCAAGAGAGACTCCGAATAGCCAGAGGAATGTTGAAAAGAAAAGCAAAGCTGGCGGCATCACAATTCCAGACTTCCAGCTCTATTACAAAGCTGTCATCATCAAGACAGTATGGTACTGGCACAAAAACAGACACATAGATCAATGGAACAGAATAGAGAGCCCAGAAATGGACCCTCAACTCTATGGTCAACTCATCTTTGACAAAGCAGGAAAGAATGTCCAATGGAAGAAAGATAGGCTCTTCAACAAATGGTGTTGGGAAAATTGGACAGCCACGTGCAGAAGAATGAAACTGGACCATTTCCTTACACCACACACAAAAATAGACTCCAAATGGTTGAAAGACCTAAACGTGAGACAGGAGTCCATCAAAATCCTAAAGGAGAACACAGGCAACAACCTCTTGGACCTCAGCCACAGCAACTTCTTCCTAGAAACATCGCCAAAGGCAAGGGAAGCCAGGGCAAAAATGAACTATTGGGATTTCATCAAGATCAAAAGCTTTTGCACAGCAAAAGAAACAGTCCACAAAACCAAAAGACAACCGACAGAATGGGAGAAGATATTTGCAAATGACATATCAGATAAAGTGCTAGTATCCAAAATCAATAAAGAACTTATCAAACTCAACACCCAAAGAACAAATAATCCAATCAAGAAATGGGCAGAAGACATGAACCAACATTTTTCCAAAGAAGACATCCAAATGGCCAACAGGCACATGAAAAAGTGCTCAACATCGCTCGGCATCAGGGAAATCCAAATCAAAACCTCCATGAGATACCACCTCACACCAGTCAGAATGGCTAAAATTAACAAGTCAGGAAATGACAGATGTTGGCGGGGATGTGGAGAAAGGGGAACCCTCCTACACTGTTGGTGGGAATGCAAGCTGGTGCAACCATTCTGGAAAACAGCGTGGAAGTTCCTCAAACATTTGAAAATAGAGCTACCATATGATCCAGCAATTGCACTACTGGGTATTTACCACAGAGATACAAATGTAGGGATCCGAAGGGGTATGTGCACCCCAATGTTTATAGCAGCAATATCCACAATAGCCAAACTGCGGAAAGAGCCAAGATGTCCATCGACAGATGAATGGATAAAAAAGAAGTGGTATATATTTATACAATGGAATATTATGCAGCCATCAAAAGGAATGAGATCTTGCCATTTGCAATGACATGGATGGAACTGGAAGGTGTTACGCTGCGTGAAATACGTCAATCAGAGAAAGACATGTATCATATGACCTCACTGATATGAGGAATTCTTAATCTCAGGAAACAAACTGAGGGCTGCTGGAGTGGTGGTGGGGTGGGAGGGATGGGTGGCTAGGTGACAGACATTAGGGAGGGTATGTGCTATGGTGAGTGCTGTGAATTGTGCAAGACTGTTGAATCACAGATCTGTACCTCTGAAATAATGCAATATATGTTAAGAAAAAAAAAAGAAAAGAAGAAGAAGATAGCAGGAGGGGAAGAATGAAGGGGAGTAAGTCGGAGGGGGAGACGAACCATGAGAGATGATGGACTCTGAAAAACAAACTGAGAGTTCTAGAGTGGAGGGGGGATGGGTTAGCGTGGTGACGGGTATTAAAGAGGGCACGTTCTGCATGGAGCAGTGAGTGTTATGCACAAACGAATCATGGAACACTACATCAAAAACTAATGATGTAATGTATGGTGATTAACATAACAATAAAAAATTTAAAGTAAAAAAAAGAATTTTCTAGGATGGCAGAATATTTTATATTTTGATTACAATGAGATTACATGGGTGAAAATATTCATTAAAGAGCATTAATCTATTCACTTAGAGTATATTTTATTGTATATAAATTATACTCTAGTGAAATTAGAGTGTATTTTTTAAAAATACATACTCATTGTAAAAATTTAAATAGACATGTATTAAAAAAATGTAATAATCCACCCCACCCAAAATCCACTTCCCTGGAGTAAACAGCGGCTAAAATACACCTTTCTGTTAAATTCCTTGACACAACATTTTTCTTCTTGTTTACCAGCCTTTTCCAAAGAAATTCTGATTTTTCTGGATCCTAGGGTTTTCCACTATTCTGTACTAAATTCTTTTCTTGTATAGCTTTATATATTCTTCTTGCTTGATCTTACATTTATTACCTCTAAACTGATAGTAGATTCAGAAACTATCATTGACAGTCTGTTCCTGAATGCTAAAGAGTCTCTCTTCTTAAACACCCCACCAGAATCCTACATGCTTTACAATCTCCTTCTAGTAAATGTTTCGCTGGCCCAAAAGAAAATGATCTAGTTAATTTTACCTGTAATGAGCTCATATGTCACCCACATAGTCTTTGGGGGGGGGGAGATGAAAAGAAATAAAGGAAATTGCCATGGTCTTGAATGGTCATCAGGGACTTCCAAAGACAGGATCCCTTGAGCCCCATCATTTCTTACCAGTTTGTTAAAATAGTTTCCTAATTGCCTTCCTGGCTCTAGTGTCCAAATATCGAATTCAGACACCTCTCCCCACATTGCCACTAAGTATTCTAGAAAAAAAAAAAAAAAAAGGACCAGTGATTAGAATTGTGTGTGCAGCCCTCCATACAGAATTTTTGATAGGTGCTCATGCCATATTTTTACCTGACAGTTATTCTTTAAACTTGATATGCTGGTTTGCACTCCAGATTTTGCCACATTCACTTCTTGACTTCTTATACTCCACTCTTGATTGCATTCCTACACAACAAGAAAAATTCCCATTTTTCAAGTTTGAAAGCATTATCTTGTCAACAAAAAATTTCTGATATGCCTACCCCTCCAGTATAACTCATTTTATACCCTCTGTACCCTAATCAGTATCGTTTTATGCTATAGCACCTATAAGATGTTTTTACCTTAAATGTCTTAAGCTTTATACAACTTCTATATTCAGGGCCCTGTGCAGGATATCTCAATCTGGGCATTTTAGACCAGATAATTCTTTATTGTGGGGGACTCTCCAGGATAATGTTGGATGTTGAGTAGCATCCCTGGCTTCTGCCACTATGTAGTACTTTCCTCCCCCTCAGTTATGGCAATCAAAAATGCTTCCAGCCATTGCCAAGTTCCCTTTGTGAGGAAAAAAAATAAATCTGGCTGAGAACTACTAGCCTGACATATACCTGGGCTTATAAAAGCATGTGAAATAAGAATATATATTGCATTTTAGTGGTGACAAGCAATGACAGGAGGTGGTAGAACTTAACATATCATCTCATAATTTTTCTTTGAATAAAGGGGTGCAGTGGGGAGAAAGTGGGCCAATGCAGAGGCTGCAGTGTTGGAGGCTACGAACAAAAAAAGACTCTATGTGAAATCCCAAAAGGCACAAAACATGAACGTGTGTTTTCTTCTGTTCTCTTTATAAGAGAAGTCCAAGCTAGCAGCTATAGAGCCTAACTTTGAACTCTAGCCTTTACCCTTAAGACAATTATGTAGAATCCCCCACATAAGCCTGATTGGAGCTGGCCAAAATATATACAAAATGGAGCAGGAATGTGCTCTAGTATTCTCACATGAAATACAAATAAACAGTGGTCACCTTCATGAACCAGTGATAAACATTTCTCCAAAACTGATTATTGCCCTCCTGGAGACGTGAGAAGGAATAAAATACATTCCATTTCGATGGAATAGAAATGAGGTGGAAATTCCCTTTTACAGTTCTGGATTTGGTCAAGATTTGGAAGACACAGGCAGAAACAACTACAGAAGAATTGGTTTTAAATAAGTTTTTTAGGACAGGTCAAATATATTTTTGTACTGAAATAAAGAACATAATGAGAGTCATAATAGGAATGCAGAATCATAAATAGCAAAGCTAATGCCAACACAGTAGTAGTACAAAAGATCAGCAAAGAGGCATGACTGAATGTTAAAATAGGTTCTGAAATACAGTGAATATAAGAATTTTTGTTTTGTTTTTTAAAGTCACTGTAACAAATGATGGTAACAGTAACTTTGGTAGGCCGCTAAAAAAGCTGGGTATCTCAAATTATTCTCTCTTCTGTGGCAAAAATAAAATGAAACTGGGATATTTATTTCCCCTTTTAACACAGCAGGGATCACTTGTAGCAAATAAGCTTAACAATGCTCCCATGTGGGAACCACTATTCCTGTTAAGAACTGACCACTGTCATTATCCACACAGTGCAGTAAATACCCAAATGCTGTCTCACATCAGTCTTCTACTTCTGCCTTCAGATTGCTGTTTCTTTTTCCCCCAGAAAACTTTAGAAGTTATTAAACAGAAAGGAAGGTCTTCAACTATTCTCTCACCTCACCCTATGCCGACCCCCAATACCAGAAATAGAGTAAGCAAACCTAAAATGTAGGATAAAGATTAGGCTACAGGTATGGAAGAACTTACCAATTAGGCATTTTTATTCATCACTTCCATTGTGTCAAGAATTTGTATCAGGTTATGTGAAAGTAAAAGAAAAAACGAATTCAAATAAACATTTTTTTTGAGCTTGAAGATTGTTAAAAAGAACAAATAGGCTCAAGAAGCAACTTTATGTTTACAAAGCAGGCTGCTTAGATCAGAAAGCCCAGGCAAAGGAATTCCCAGAGTCTTCAAGGGGACTCAATCAATGAAGGCTTTGAAGAAGAATGTTTAATTGTTAAAGGGTGCATGACAGACACTTAAAAGTAGAACCGACCCTTATCAACCTGAGAGAAAATTAGATTTAATAGCACTTGAAATCAGAGGGGTGAATTAAAGGGCATTAATATGGCTGTACTTATGGGAAAATGGCTCAATCTCTGAGCCTCATTTGTAAAATGCTACATTGCTAATGCCTTCTACACAGGTTGGTTGTGAAGTTTAAATGAGATAATGCATCTCATATGTGCATAAGCAATTTAGTTATTACTATTATTGCAAGGACTTCCAGAACCATCCACTTATAATTACGGGGCAGGAGAAAAGGTATCTAACTGATCAAAAGCAATTGTCCATTGATACTGGCCCTGGGGAAACTGCCTTTCTTCTTTCTACTTTTCTACATTTTCTTCATTTTCTATCACGAGCATATATTATTTTATAATCAGCAAAAATCAGCATTTAAAAGATTTTAAATTTAAATTTATTGAATGAATTATTTGGCAGGATAATAAATGTTAATCCAACTCACATAATCAAGTGGCTTTTGAATGTACAAATCCTTGATTATACTGAATACTTAAGTTGTGCCAAACATCATGCTAAGTCACATACAGATATGGGAAAACATGCTCCTGGTCTGCAGGGAGATTATCAGTCTGTGAATAAATGCATCCTTTCCTCCGTCTCTACAAAAGCAGTCCAAATAAATTGCTGCTAAGTACATAGATCTGCATGACAAGGTAGTAGTGTCCAAACGTTGAAGGTTCAGGATAGGAAATCAGATGCTGTGAGTTCAAATTCTTATTAATATTCAACAAGTAGTAACTGCCTCCTTTGTGCTGGGCATTTTCTATTTATGAGCAGTGAACAGCAAGTAAACAAGTACATAGCCCAAGTTTTTGTTTTGTTTTGTTTTTATTCACCAGTATAAAGAAAGCACACACAATCCCTCTGTACTGAATCTTTCCCATCAGTATTTAGACATAATGGTAAAGGTCCCATTTTCAAAATAATAAAAATAAAGTTTTTGATTCCCTATTTCCCTCCAGGTACCAATTCCTTTTCCTTTTATTGAATGAAAAGTTTATTGGCTACTCTGCAGGTATTCACTGTCTCGTTTCTCCCCTTTCCTTCTCTTTTGAATCCACTCCAAAAAAGGCAGTGGCCCAGACACTGATTTTGTCAATAGGGTCTCAGCTAGCAAACACTATGTCTATGCAAATTAGAAAATGGTGCCTGTCTGGATGCATGAATTATAAACAGCTGTGCCCTCCATGTGGATGGAGCACAACATGGGGAGTATTTCACAACTACTCAACCAATCGGATGGGCACCTTTGAACAATGCATAAGCAACACATCCATGATGGCTCTCCTTCTCCTGATGGCCAGTGGCATCCAGGTGCTTAAAGCTACTGATTAATTTTTGGTCCTTATTTTACCTCCATTATCAGCAACATATGCCAGAGTTGACGGATCCCTATTTGAAGCACTTTCTTCACAACATACTCCCTTTTTAATCCCTTTTCTCCAAGCTGGTTCCTTCCCTGCCCCCCACCCTGCTTTATTGAGATATACAATGTTCTATTTCAATTACAAGTTTAAGGTACACAATGTGATGATTTCATATATGTATATATTGTAAAATGATTCCCTCAATAAGTTTAACACCTCACATAATTACCATCTTGTGTGTGTGGTGAATACATTGAAAATCTACTCACCCAGCAACTGGGTATATAATACAGTATTGTTAACTATAATCACCATGCCATATATGAGTTCCCCAGAATTTATAACTGAAGTTGTACTCTTTGATTAACATCTCCTATTTCCTCCAACCCCTGGAAACCACCATTCTATTTCTATGAGTAATATACTTTATGATCTCACTTATATGTGGAATCTAAAACCAAAAAAAGTCACTCAGAGAAAGAGAAAAGTAATTGCCAGGGGTGGAGAGGTAAGAGAAAAAGGGAAAGATGGTAAAAGTGTACAAACTTGCAGCTATAAAGTGAGCAAAGTCTAAGAATCTAATGTAAAACATGGTGAGTATAGTTGATCGTACTGTATTATATACTCAAATGTTTTTAACAACAAAAGAAGTATGTCTTTCTCTGCCTTATTTCACTGAGCATAATGCCCTCAATGTCCATCTCTGTTGTTGCAAATAGCAGGATTTCCTTCTTTATGGCCAAATGGCTTTCCACTGTGTGTGTATCATATATCTATCCATCTATCTGTGTGTGTATGCAATTACATTTTCTTTATCCATTCCTCTATCAATGGACATTTGCATAAAGGTTCCCTTTCTCCCACATCTTTACCCAACACTTGTTATTTCTTGTCTTTTTGATACTACACATTCTAACAGATATGAGGTAGTATTTCACCAGGGTTTTGATTTGCATTTTCCTCATGATTAGTAATGTGGAGCACCTTCTCATGAATCTGGTCATTTGTGTGTCTTCTTTGGGTTGGTTGTTACTGATGCTTATGAGTTCTTTCTATATTTTGGATAGCAACTCCTTATCAACTATATGATTTGCCAATATTTTCTCTCATTCTGTAGGTTACCTTTTCATTTTGCTGATTCTTTTGCTATACAGAACTTTTAAATTTAATGTAGTCCCATTTGCTTCATTTCATTTCTTTACTTGTGCTTTGGTGTCCTATCCAAAACAAAATTGCTGCTGAGACAACTGTCAAGGAGCTCTTTCTATATGGCTTTCAGGAATGTGCTGTTTAATTTCTACATTTTTGTGAATTTCCTTTTCTTTCATATAATGGTGGTCAGAAAAGATACTTGGTAAGATTTCAGTCTTTTTAAATTTGCTAAGATTTGTTTTATGACTTAGCACATGCTCTATCCTGGAGAATGGAGAATGTTCCATGTGCATTGAGAAGAATGTGTATTCTGCTGTTGAATGGAATGTTCTATATATAGGTTAGATCCATTTGGTCTAAAGTATATTTCAAGTCCAATGTTACCTTACTGATTTTCTGTCTGAATGATCTATCCAATGTTGAAAGTGGGGTATTAAAGTTCCCTATTATTGTATAGTCGTCAATTTTTCCCTTTAGATCTGTGTGTATTTCCTTAATATATTTAGGTGCTCTGATGTTGGGTGCATATATTTTTATGATTATTATATCCTTTTATAAATTAACCCCTTTACCATGATATACTGACCTTCTTTGTCTCTTTACTTCGAGCCTATTTGGGTCTCTTATACATATCATATGGTTGGGTCTTGTTTTTTATTCATTCAGCCACTGTATGCCTTTTGATTGTAGAATTTAAAGTAATTATTGATAGGTTAGGACTTAGTAATGTTATCTTATTGTTTTCTGGCTTTTTTCTTGTAATTTTTTTGCCGCTGTCTTCCTTTGTGAATTGATGATTTTATGTATGGTTTAATTCCCTTATCTTTATCTTTTGTGTATCAACTGTAGGGTTTTGCTTTATGGTTACCATGAGGCTTATATAAAACATCTTATAATCTATTTAACATTGATAACAACTCAGTGTCCACCTCATAAAAAAATAGTCTTTTACTCTCCCTGATTATTTTTAATGTCACAATTTACTTTTGATGTTTTGTCCTTTAACCTTATATTAGTGGTTAAGTTATATTAGTTGAGTAGTTAATACACCATATTACAGTATTAGAGCATTCTTTATTTGATTATAGTTCCCAGTGTGTTGTATGTTTTCATGTTACTAATTAGCGGTCTTTTATTTCAACTTGAAGAACTCCTTTCAGCATTTCTTAAAAGCTGCCCCCTACTACAAAACACAAATTCAAACTCCTGTATCCAACTGCCTCTCAGGCAGCTGAGTTAACAATCTCTTCCTTATTCATCATGATATTTCCAACATTTTAATTATTCAGCCAAAAACCCTAGAGTTACAGAATTCCTTCTTTCTCTCATACCCACACCTATCTCTATAAGCATATTCATCACCACAGTCTTCAAATACTGAAGGAAATCAACATTGTCTCACTACGTCCACTGTTCCTACTTTGTCCAAACCACCACCCTCATTCATTATTTCAATTGTTTCCTAACTGTTGAATCCACTTCTGTTCTGGTCCCTTTTTAATCTAGCTTCTACATAAGTCAGAGTGATTTTGTTAAATTTTAATTCAGATTGTCACCTGTCTAAAACCTTCTAATGGGTTCCAATATAACCCAAAGAAAAAGCCCAGTAATTGCAATATCACACCAATCCCACCCTCGGTGCCTGACTTGCTTTGCCTCTCTGACCTCACCTCCAATACACCCTGCTTCCCAGCACATACTATTCTTTCCCCTTCTGTCACATTTGCTGATTTATTCTTCCTTGAGCACATCAAGTACACATGTACCTACTGCAGGGATTTTTCTACCTGCCATCTCTGCCTCCTCAAAGAGCTTCCTTCCTTGTTTACTCCCTACTGTCTTCAGATGTCACCCTCTCAGTGATATTTCCATGGCTACCATTTTTAAACCACAAGCCTCCATTTTCCTTTCCAGGCTTATCCAATAATATATATTTTACTTATTTTTAAAATCATCTCCCTCCCAAATAAAATTCAAAATAATTTTGTCTCTGGGACCTAAACCAGAGCATGAAAATTAGTAGGTGTCCAATAAATATGTGTTATATATGTATATGTTAAATAATTGAAATAACATAGTAATTATCAACACTGGCATAGCCTTTTACTTCACACTATTTCCAAATGGCTGCACCATAGAAAATTCAGAAAGGGGAGAAGGTGAGTCCAAGTATTTTGGCAGTGACTGACTGAATACCTCAAGTGACATGGCAGAAGACTAGTACTGAAAAAGTAAAGACTATAGCAATTCATCTTTTTGAAATTTACCATATTCATATTTATTTTATTCTTTCTTTAACACACAAATCAAATGTAGATGACTGTAGAAAAGATTCCTAAAGGGACAGATTCAGTAAGATTAAAACTGTACAGTAATATGCATGTGGAGGTTCATTGTTGTTACCAATATTTTATTATCCCTTCCTTTCTTCTTAAACACTTGCATTGATGTATGGTCATTTGACCACTTTTGGCTGATGAAATATGAACTGCACATCCACTTGCCACTACCTGTGCTTAGCAGTTTTCTTTGTATTTATTTGGTGCTCTGTTCTCTGTGATTCTTGAATATGCAGGTTGATGTATCTATTTTAGAAACCTCTTAGCAGTTACCTTTCCAAATATTGCTTCTGTGCCATGCTCTATATCATCCCTTTTTTGATACTCCAGTTATAAACATATTAAACCACTTGTCTGTATCCCTGTATTATGTCCCATATGCTTTGTTGTTTTCTCTTTGGGCCTCAGTTTCTTTATTGACCTACCCTTGAGTTCCATAAGCAGGTCTTTTGTCTTTTCAAGCTAATGTTAAAACTCATTTAAAATCTTAAATATTTTAGCTATAAAATATTTGTTTTTGGTCAATTTTTCTCCTGTCTTTGTCAATCTAGTATCTGGATGTATGTGTATCTGCTTTTATTGATATTTTCTTAAATTATGGGATACATTTTCTTGCCTCTTCACAAGTCTTTTAATTTTTGTATTATGTAGTAGACATCATATGTAAGAAAAAAAAAGGTCTAAAAGTGATCCTGGGCTGCCTGGGTGGCTCAGTCAGTTAAGTATCTACCTTCAGCTCAGGTCATGATCCCAGGGCCCTGGGATCAAGTCCTGCATTGGGCTCCCTGCTCAGTGGGGAGCCTGCTTCTCTTCCACTTGTGCTCTCTCTCTGACAGACAAATAAATAAATAAAATCCTTTAAAAAAAAAAGCGTGGAGTCAGTTCACGGGTCTCGGAGACCCGAAAATTGAGAGCTTCTTCGCTCCCCGGCAGCTGCACCCAATGGCTCTGCAGCTGTCACCATGCCACAAAATGAATATATTGAGTTACACTGGAAGCGATATGGCTATCGTTTGGATTACCATGAGAAAAAAAGAAAGGTCGAGAGGCTCATGAACGTTCAAAGAAGGCAAAAAAGATGATTGGTCTGAAAGCTAACCTCTACCATAAACAGCGCCATGCTGAGAAAATACAAATGAAAAAGACTATCGAGATGCATGAAAAGAGAAACACCAAACAAAAGACTCCACAAGGAGCAGTACCTGTGTATCTACTGGACAGAGAGGGACAGTCCCGAGCTAAAGTACTTTCCAATATGATTAAACAAAAATGAAAAGAGAAAGCAGGAAAATGGGAAGTTGCTTTACCCAAAGTTCGTGCCCAGGGAGAAACAGAAGTATTAAAAGTTGTTAGAACAGGAAAGAGAAAGAAGCAAGCATGGAAGAGGATGGTCACTGAAGTCTGCTTTGTTGGAGACGGCTTTACTGGAAAACCACCTAAATATGAAAGATTCATTAGACCAATGGGCTTACATTTCAAAAAGGCCCATGTAACACATCCTGAATTGAAAGCCACCTTTTGCCTGCCAATACTTGGTGTAAAAAAGAATCCTTCATCCCCACTACATACAACTTTGGGTGTTATTACCAAAGGCACTGTAATTGAGGTGAACGTGAGTGAGCTGGGCCTTGTGACACAAGGAGGCAAAGTTATTTGGGGCAAATAGGCCCAGTTACCAACAATGCTGAAAATGATGGATGCATAAATGCAATCCTGCTGGTTTGACAGCAGTTTCAGAGAAGTAATTCCTTAATTACTTAAGATTACACACTGATCAGGAAGACCACCATTTCTGTGGTGGTTCTGAATACCACCAAACAGCCTTATGTGTCTACAGTCATCAAGAGAAGTATTTATTCTATTGTGAAAAAAACATTAAAATAGACATTTATTTAAAAAAAAGTGATCTACTTTTTTCCAGGAAAGGTAAACCCTTTCCTGTTCTAAGCAGATGAGTCAAGAGGCTAATCTTAACTATCCCAGTAGAAATTGATCTTAGACAAAGCTGGGTTTATAGAAAGATCTTGAACTCATCCCCTCCCACAGACACACCAAATCTCCAGCTACAAATGGATCATTTCCCTCTGAAAAAAATCTCCACAACAAAAGGTAAAAGGACCACATCAAATGGGTAGAAGAGGCTGAGACATGGTCTCACAAAAACAAAACACCATCCCTGATGTGGTGACATAGTAGGGAGGTATCTCACCAAACAGGAATCTGCTTCTCCCAGAGGAGGCCCTACATAGGGCACCCATCCCTGAGACTGTAACAGAGCTAAAAGGTGACTGATGTTGGGGGTTCCAAAGTGCTAAAGGAAACAGATTCACCTCTTGGAGACGTCACATGCAATGGTGCTCACCCTGAGACCCGGTGGAAAAAAAATAGTTTGAAAATTGTCTAGTGGAAACCCACTAGCAAATGGGATATCATAAGTGTAGTGGTCCTCCTGAGGAATGAGGGATTCAAGCTCCACATTGGGAACCCCTAAACTGGGAATCTATACCAGGAAAAAGAGCCCAATACCAAATAGCTTTGAAAATCAGAGGGTTTATGGTGATGTAGGAAGACCATGAACTCACCTCCTCCACAGACATACCAAATCTATACATATTTATACAATTTCTCCCGAAGTACTGAGGGCTGACTGAACTGCTTCTGCACAAGAGAAAGAGACCACACGGAGAATAACAAAAGAGAGGAGACCTGGCAACAAAAGGAACCCCCTACAGGGAAGAGGGATAGTACTAAAAAATCCAAAAGCAGATTCATCTATGCTGGGGCATAGGAAAAAAAAGTCATGGTTTAAGAGAATAATATATAAAATATCCATCCCTAGTACACCACATGACAGGAGAGCTGCTTAAACTCTCCCCAGGTCAAAAGGGCTGGTGAGCATATGGTTTAGGCTACCCTCCACCTTGATAGTGCAGACAAGGGCAGTGTTCCAGATGCTTTGTCTGGCCTGTCATCTCAGTGAGCACCAGGCCTCTAGCCCACATCAGTCCTGAATGCAGGGGGAGTGGGGGGGGGTGTTGTTTAAAAAAGCAACTACAGTATAAAGGAACTAGCCTTAGAGCCTTGCCACAGGGCAGAGGAGCTGCTGAAACTCTCCAAGTTGCCAGAGTTCCTCCTCCACTGATAGCCTAAACAGGAACAGGGTCCAGGGCCCTAGCCAGCCTACTGCCGCTATGAACCTAGCCCCCTTAGCACAGCACACTAAACACCCCTGGTCAGCACTCACTATAGCTCTAGCCATCATGCCAAGTTGACATAGACACAAAGTATCTCAGAACACTCCAGGCTCAACACTTTGGCTTCAGATGGCTTGCTAGGGCACCCCCAGTGCAGAGCGCTCTGGAATACCCAAGCCCATCTTTGCCTTGGCCCCAGTCACCCCATCAGTGCATCCCAATGCTAAGCACCCTGGGACACCTCTGCTCACACCAACTTCAGCTTCAGTTATTATGCCAGGATACCCTCTGTATGGAAAGCCCCAGGGGAGTACTTGTGTGGAGTGGCCCAGGGCACCCTCTTTGCAGAAAGCCCCAGGTCCTGCCAGCTTGTACCCACTTTAGCTTTCCTGCAAGAGCACCCTGAGCACAGAGAGCCTTGAGACAGCTCTGGCCATCCCACCAAGGCAGCCTCAGCAAGGAGTGCCCTGAGACCCTGTCCATACCACACACAGATCCAGGCAGCCAGCATTTTCACCAGGCACAATCTACACTGGAAATGACCATACACGAGATCATTCAAGTTAAGAAATAGCACTTCTGCCTAATTCCTAGGAAAAACACAGAAAGCCAAGTAAAGTGAATAGACATAGGAATATACTCCATATGACAGAACAAGACAAAAATCTGACAAAGAACTAAATAAAATGGAGATATGCCTGATAGAGTTTAATAATCATAAAATACTTACCAAACTTCAAACCCAAGAATGGAAAAACTGAGTAATAACTTCAACAAAGAGATAGAAAACATATAATAAATACCAAACTTCAAACCCAAGAATGGAAAAACTGAGTGATAACTTCAACAAAGAGATAGAAAACATATAATAAAGGACCAAATTTATAGAATACAATAACTAGTGTTATTAAAATAACTAGATAAAATTATTTTAAATTTAGTTATTTTTAAATTTAGTTAAATTTAATAAATGGTTTAGTTAATAATAATAAATAGTTTAGTTAAATTTAAATTTAAAGTTATTAAAAATACACTAGATAAGAGGATGCAGAAGAATGGATCAGGGATCTAAAAGAGGGTAATGCAAAGAACCAAGCTGAACAACAAAAAGAAAAGAATTTTTTTTAATGAGGATTAGTTAAGGTATCTCTTGGACAACATGAAACAAACAAACATTTGGGGGTGGAGCAAGATGGCGGAGGAGTAGGAGACCTGGATTTCGTCTGGTCTCAGGAATTCAGCTGAATAGGGATCAAACCATTCTGAACACCTACGAACTCAACAGGAGAGCGAAGACAAGAATAGTAACAACACTCTGAACAGAAAAGTGACCACTTTCTGGAAGGTAGGACGTGCGGAGAAGTGAATCCGAGGCGATATTCGGGAGGATAGACGGCGGGGGAGGGGGCCTCCGTCGGCCGTTTCTGGCAAGTGAGAGAGCCGCGGAGCACAAAATCAGAACTTTTAGAAGTTGACTCCACTGAGGGACATCGCTCCAGTGGCTAAGCGGGGGGTGGAACCCTCGCAGGACAGTGTGGTCTCAGAACCCTCGGGGTCACAGAAAGACTGGGGGTCCTTGAGTGTGGCAGAGCTCCCGGGTATCGGAGCAGGGAAGCCGGCTGCAGAGACGGAGCTGAGGCGCGGGCTCTCAGCTCGGGGTTGCCATAAACTGTGATCCGCGGCCCAGTCGGGCCACTGCTCCTCCAGCAGGGACCCAACAAGCGGCGGAACTGGTGAGACTCCCCTTTCTGGGGAGGAGCGGCGCCGAAGTGCACCGCAGGGATCTGCTGGGTTTGGAGACTCCACATGGGGTCGGGTGCCAGACACAGAAACGCTCGGTCACAGAGGTTTTTTTGTGTTTTTTTTATGTTAATCACCATACATTACATCATTAGTTTTTGATGTAGTGTTCCATGATTCAGAGTTTGTCCATAACACCCAGTGCTCCACGCAGAACGTGCCCTCTTTAATACCCGTCACCAGGCTAATCCATCCCCCCACCCCCCTCCCCTCTAGAAATTTCAGTTCGTTTTTCAGAGTCCATCGTCTCTCATGGTTCGTCTCTTCCTCCAACTTACTCCCCTTCATTCTTCCCCTCCTGCTATCTTCTTCTTCTTTTTTTTTTCCTTAACATATATTGCATTGTTTCAGAAGTACAGATCGGTGATTCAACAGTCTTGCACAATTCACAGCGCTCACCATAGTACATACCCTCCCCAATGACTATCACCCAGCCACCCCGTTCCTCCCACCCCCCACCACTCCAGCAATCCTCAGTTTGTTTCCTGAGGTTAAAAATTCCTCA
>NW_027397070.1:3626300-3644135 GCF_003265705.2 Callorhinus ursinus | reverse complement strand
CTGATTGACTTATTTCACTCAGCATAACACCCTCCAGTTCCATCCATGTCATTGCAAATGGCGAGATCTCATTCATTTTGATGGCTGCATAATATTCCATTGTGTATATATACCACCTCCTCTTTATCCACTCATCTGTCAGTGGACATCTTGGCTCTTTCCACAGTTTGGCTATCGTGGACATTGCTGCTATAAACATTGGGGTGCACGTACCCCTTCGGATCCCTACATTTGTATCTTTGGGGTAAATACCCAGGAGTGCAATTGCTGGATTATATGGTAGCTCTATTTTCAACTGTTTGAGGAACCTCCATACTGTTTTCCAGAGCAGTTGCACCAGCTGGCATTCCCACCAACAGTGAAGGAGGGTTCCACTTTCTCCACATCTCCGCCAATATCTGTGAGCCGGGTGAGCACGGAATGCGGCCGGAGACCGGGGAGACGGGAGTGACTGCTTTTCTCTGGGGGCACACTGAGGAGCGGGGCCCCGAGTTCTCAGCTCCTCTGGATGGAGATTGGGAGGCTACCATTTTCACCCTGGTCCTCCAAAGCTGTACCGAGAGCTTGAAGGGAACAAAAGCTCCTGAGAGCAAACTGGAGCAGCTTGCTTAGCTCGGACCGACAAGGGCGGGGCAATTCCGCCTCCAGCAAAGACATTTGGGAACCACGGCAACAGGTCCCTCCCCCAGAAGATCAGCATGAATAGCCAGCAAGCCAAGAACAAGTTTACCAATCAAAGAGAACGGGAGAACTCCAGCGCTAGGGGAATACTGCACATAGAATTCATGGCTTTTTTACCATAATTCATTAGTTTTTCAAAGTTAATTTTTTAACTGTTTTTTTATTAATTTTTCTTTTTCCCTTTTTCAAACAACATCTTATCAATCCCTTTTTTAAAAAACATTTTTATTTTTCATTTTTAGAGTCATATTTTTATCCCTTCATAGTAGTTACCCTTATTTTTGGAATATATATATATAAGTTGTTCTCTCTTTAAAATTTTGAGATACAATTTTTTCAAACATCAAAATATACCCTAAATCACTAGTGTATGGCTTTGTTCTAGTCTCCTGCCTGATCATATTCTCTCCTTTTTTTTCTTTTTTTCTTTTTTCTTTTTTTTAAATCTTCTTTCTTTTTAAAAACAACTTCTTATCAATTCCTTTTATAAAATCTTTTATAATTTTCATCTTTACGGTAATCTTCCATTCCTTCATTGTACCAACCCTTATTTTGTACATATATAAGTCTTTCTTCCTTTAAAATTTTAGCAGGCACTTTCTTCTAACAGACCAAAATATGCCCAAAAGCTAGTGTGGGGCACTGATCTATGCACTAGACTGATCATATTTGATCATATTCTGGTTTTTTTGTTTTGTTTTGTTCTGTTTTTGTTTGTTTTTATCTTTTTCCTTTTTTTTTATCTTCTTTCTTTCCCTTTCTGTCCCCTGGTTTCAGGTCTTTTCTGATTTGTATAGAGGATATTTGCTGGAGACGTTGTTAACCTGTTAGCATTCTGTTCTCTCATTCATCTATTCTCCTCTGGACAAAATGACAGGATGAAAAAAATCACCTCAGCAAAAAGAACAAGAGGTAGTACCGTCTGCCAGGGACCTACTCAATACTGACATTACTACGATGTCAGACCTAGAGTTCAGAATCATGACTTTAAAGATACTAGCTGAACTTAAAAAAGTGTGGAAGTTATTAGAGAAACCCTTTCTGGAGAAATAAAAGAAAAAAATCTACCCAAGTCGAAATAAAAAAGGCTATTAATGAGGTGCAATCAAAAATGGGGGCACTAACTGCTGGGATAAAGGAGGCAGAAGAGAGAATCAGCGATATAGAAGACCAAATAATGGAAAATAAAGAGGCTGAGAAAAAGAGAGATAAACAACTACAGGATCATGAGGGCAGAATTCGAGAGATAAGCGATACGATAAGATGAAACAACATTAGAATAATTGGGATCCTAGAAGAAGAAGAAAGAGAGAGAGGGGCAGAAGGTATATTGGAGCAAATTATAGCAGAGAACTTCCCTAATGTGGGGAAGGAAACAGGCATCAAAACCCAGGAGGCACAGAGAACCCCTCTCAAAATCAATAAAAATAGGTCAAACACCCCGACATCTAATAGTAAAACTTACGAGTCTCAGAGACAAAGAGAAAATCCTGAAAGCAGCTCAGGAGTAGAGATATGTAACCTACAATGGTAGAAACATTAGATTGGCAACAGACCTATCCACAGAGACCTGGCAGGCCAGAAAGGACTGGTATGATATCTTGAGAGCACTGAACGAGAAAAATATGCAGCCAAGAATACTATATCCAGCTAGGCTATCATTGAAAATAGAAGGAAAGATAAAAAGCTTCCAGGACAAACAAAAACTAAAGGAATTTGCAAACGTGAAACCAGCCCTACAAGAAATATTGAAAGAGGTCCTCTAAGCAAAAAGAGAGCCTAAAATCAGCATAGATCAGAAAGGAACACAGACAATATACAGTAACAGTCACCTTAGAGGCAATACAATGGCACTAAATGCATACCTTTCAATAGTTACCCTGAATGTAAATGGGCTCAATGCCCCAATCAAAAGACACAGGCTATCAGATTGGATTAAAAAACAAGACCCATCAATATGCTGTTTGCAAGAGACTCATTTTAGACCCAAAGACACCCCCAGATTGAAAGTGAGGGGGTGGAAAACCATTTACCATGCTAATGGACACCAAAAGAAAGCTGGAGTGGCAATCCTTCTACCACACAAATTAGATTTTAAAACAAAGACTGTAATAAGAGATGAAAAAGGACACTATATCCTACTTAAAGGGTCTATCCAACAAGAAGATCTAACAATTGTAAATATCTAGGCCCCTAACATGGGAGCAGCCAATTATATAAGGCAATTAATAACAAAAGCAAAGAAACACATTGACAACAATACAATAATAGTGGGGGACTTTAACACCCCCCTGACTGAAATGGACAGATCATCTAAGCAAAAGATCAACAAGGAAACAAAGACTTTAAATGACACACTGGACCAAAGGGACTTCACAGACATATTCAGAACATTCCATCCCAAAGCAACAGAATACACATTCTTCTCTAGTGCCCATGGAACATTCTCCAGAATAGATCACATCCTAGGTCACAAATCAGGTCTCAACTGGTACCAAAAGATTGGAATTATTCCCTGCATATTTTCAGACCACTGTTCTTTGAAACTAGAACTCAGTCACAAGAGGAAAGTCAGACAGAACTCATATACACGGAGGCTAAAGAGCATCCTACTAAAGAATGAATGGATCAACCAGGAAATTAAAGAAGAATTTAAAAAATTCATGGAAACCAATGAAAATGAAAACACACTGTTCAATATCTGTGGGATACAGCAAAAGCAGTCCTGAGAGGAAAGTATATAGCAATACAAGCCTTTCTCAAGAAACAAGAAAGGTCTCAAATACACAACCTATCCCTACACCTGAAGGAGCTAGAGAAAAAACAGCAAATAAAGCCTAAACCCAGCAGGAGAAGAGAAATAATAAAGATCAGAGCAGAAATCAATAAAATAGAAACCAAAAGAACAGTAGAACAAATCAATGAAACTAGGAGCTGGTTCTTTGAAAGAGTTAACAAGATTGATAAAAGCCTGGCCAGACTTATCAAAAGGAAAAGAGAAATGACCCAAATCAACAAAATCATGAATGAAAGAGGAGAGATCACAACCAACACCAAAGAAATACAAACAATTATAAGAACATATAATGAGCAACTCTATGCCAGCAAATTAGATAACCTGGAAGAAATGGGTGCATTCCTAGAGATGTATCAACTACCAAAATTGAACCAGGAAGAAATAGAAAACCTGTACAGACCTATAACCACTAAGGAAATTGAAGCAGTCATCAAAAATCTCCCAACAAACAAAAGCCCAGGGCCAGATGGCTTCCCAGAGGAATTCTATCAGACATTTAAAGAAGAATTAATACCTATTCCCCTGAAACTGTCCAAAAATAGAAATGGAAGGAAAACTTCCAAACTCATTTTATGAGGCCACCATTACCTTGATCCCAAAACCAAAGACCCTATCAAAAAGGAGAATTACAGACCAATATCCTTGATGAACATGGATGCAAAAATTCTCACCAAAATACTAGCCAATAGGATCCAACAGTACATTAAAAGGATTATTCACCATGACCAAGTGGGATTTATCTCTGGGCTGCAAGGTTGGTTCAACATCCGCAAATCAATCAACGTGATACAATACATTAACAAAAGAAAGAACAAGAATCATAGCATCCTCTCAATAGATGCAGAAAAAGTATTTGACAAAGTACAGCATCCTTTCTTGATCAAAACTCTTCAGAGTATAGGGATAGAGGGTACATACCTCAATATCATAAAAGCCATCTATGAAAAACCTACAGTGAATATCATTCTCAATGGGGAAAAGCTGAGAGTTTTTCCCCTGGGTCAGGAACGTGGCAGGGATGTCCACTATCACCACTGCTATTCAACATAGTATTAGAAGTCCTAGCCACAGCAATCAGACAACAAAAAGAAATCAAAGGCATCCAAATCGGCAAAGAGGAAATCAAACTCTCACTCTTTGCAGATGATATGATACTGTATGTGGAAAACCCAAAAGACTCCACCCCAAAACTGCTAGAACTCATACAGGAATTTAGTCAAGTGGCAGGATATAAAATCAATGCACAGAAATCAGTGGCATTCCTATACACCAACAATAGGAGAGAGACAAATCAAGGAGTCGATCCCATTTACAATTGCACCCAAAACCATAAGATACCTAGGAATAAATTGAACCAAAGAGGCAAAGGATCTGTACTCAGAAAACTATAAAATACTCATGAAAGAAATTGAGGAAGACACAAAGAAATGGAAAAACGTTCCATGCTCATGGATTGGAAGAACAAACATTGTGAAGATGTCAATGCTACCTAGAGCAATCTACACATTCAATGCAATCCCCATCAAAATACCATCCACTTTTTTCAAAGAAATGGAACAAATAATCCTAAAATTTGTATGGAACCAAAAGAGACCCCGAATAGCCAGAGGAATACTGAAAAAGAAAAGCAAAGCTGACGGCATCACAATTCCAGACTTCCAGCTCTATTACAAAACTGTCATCATCAAGACAGTATGGTACTGGCACAAAAACAGACGCATAGATCAATGGAACAGAATCGAGAGCCCAGAAATGGACCCTCAACTCTATGGTCAACTCATCTTTGACAAAGCAGGAAAGAATGTCCAGTGGAAGAAAGACAGGCTCTTCAACAAATGGTGTTGGGAAAATTGGACAGCCACGTGCAGAAGAATGAAACTGGACCATTTCCTTACACCACACACAAAAATAGACTCCAAATGGTTGAAAGACCTAAACGTGAGACAGGAGTCCATCAAAATCCTAAAGGAGAACACAGGCAGCAACCTCTTGGACCTCAGCCGCAGCAACTTCTTCCTAGAAACATTGCCAAAGGCAAGGGAAGCCAGGGCAAAAATGAACTATTGGGATTTCATCAAGATCAAAAGCTTTTGCACAGCAAAAGAAACAGTCCACAAAACCAAAAGACAACCGAAAGAATGGGAGAAAATATTTGCAAACGACATATCAGATAAAGGGCTAGTATCCAAAATCTATAACGAACTTATCAAACTCAACACTCAAAGAACAAATCATCCAATCAAGAAATGGGCAGAAGACATGAACCGACATTTTTCCAAAGAAGACATCCAAATAGCCAACAGACACATGAAAAAGTGCTCAACATCGCTCGGCATCAGGGAAATCCAAATCAAAACCTCCATGAGATACCACCTCACACCAGTCAGAATGGCTAAAATTAACAAGTCAGGAAATGACAGATGTTGGCTTGGATGCGGAGAAAGGGGACCCCTCCTACACTGTTGGTGGGAATGCAAGCTGGTGCAACAATTCTGCAAAACAGTATGGAGGTTCCTCAAAAAGTTGAAAATAGAGCTACCATATGATCCAGCAATTGCACTACTGGGTATTTACCACAAAGATACAAATGTAGGGATCCGAAGGGGTGCGTTCACCCCATTGTTTATAGCAGCAATGTCCACAATAGCCAAACTGTGGAAAGAACCAAGATGTCCATCGACAGATGAATGGATAAAGAAGAGGTGGTATATATACACAATGGAATATTATGCAGCCATCAAAAGGAATGAGATCTTGCCATTTGCAACGATGTGGATGGAACTGGAGGGTGTTATGCTGAGTGAAATAAGTCAATCAGAGAAAGACATGTATCATATGACCTCACTGATATGAGGAATTCTTAATCTCAGGAAACAAACTGAGGGTTGCTGGAGTGGTGGGAGGTGGGAGGGATTGGGTGGCTGGGTGACAGACATTGGGGAGGGTATGTGCTATGGTGAGCGCTGTGAATTGTACAAGACTGATGAATCACGGATCTGTACTTCTGAAACAAATAATGCAATATATGTTAAGAAAAAGAAAGAAGAAGAAGATAGCAGGAGGGGAAGAATGAAGGGGAGTAAGTCGGAGGGGGAGACGAACCATTACAGACGATGGACTCTGAAAAACAAACTGAGGGTTCTAGAGGGGAGGGGGGTGGGGGGATGGGTTAGTCTGGTGATGGGTATTAAAGAGGGCACGTTCTGCGTGGAGCACTGGGTGTTATGCACAAACAATGAATCATGGAACACTACATCAAAAAATAATGATGTAATGTATGGTGATTAACATAACAATAAAAAATTATTCAAAAAATCATTTGAATTATAGGGGTCCCCAAAGGTAAAGAGAAGGCGGTAGAAAACTTATTTGAATAAATAATAGCTGAAAGATTTCTAAACCTGGAGAAGGAAACAGACATCCAGGTTCAAGAAGCACAGAAAGTTCTAAACAAGATGAACCCAAGAGGTCCACACCAAAGACACATAATAATTAAAATGTCAAAGGTTAAAGATGAAGAGAATTTTAAAAGCAACAAGAGAGAAGCAAAAAGTTACATATAAGAGAAACCCCATAAGTCTATCATCTAATTTTTCAGAAATTTTACCGACTAGAAATGGAGTGTCAGGATATATTCAAAATGCTGAAAGAAAAATCCCTACCCCAAGAATACTCTACCTCTCCTTCTATTCTGAAAGATAACTTTTCCAGATAAAGAGTTTCCCAAAGAAAAATTAGAAGAGTTCATCACCACTTAAACAACCTTACAAGAAATGTTAAAGGGACTGCTTAAAGAGAAAAAGGCCATAATTAGGATAAAACTCTAAATAACAGATTAAAATACAACTATGGGGTGAGTAAAAATGTTATTTTATAATGTGTTCAAACTTCAGCAACCACTAAGTTAATATAGACTGCTATATATTTATTCCAGGAAAAAAGGATGGGACAATATCTGCAAACCAATCAATAGGATACACCACCTTAACAAAATGAAGGATAAAATTACATGACCTGAACAGATTTAGAAAAAGCATTTGACAAAATTCAACAGCCATTCATGATAAAAACTGGCAACAAAGTGTGTTCAAAGGGAACATACCTCAATATAATCAAGGCCATATATGAAAAATACACATCATACTCAATGGTCAAAAACTAAGAGGTTTTCCTTTAAGACCAGAAACAAGATAAGGATGTCCACTCTTGCCACTTTTATTCAACACAGTACTGTAAGACCTAACCACAACATTAACACAAGAAAGAGAAATAAATTGTTAAGGAAGAAGTAAAACTTTCACTATTTGCAGATGTCGTGACACCAGATATAGAAAACCCTGAAAACTCCCCTGAAAAACTATTCAAAGTAATAAAGAATTCAGTAAATTTGCAGAATACAAAATTAACATACAGAAATCTGTTGCATTTCTACACTAACAATGAAATAGCAAAAAGAGGATTAGGAAAACTATTCTATTTTCAACTGCACCAAGAATAAAATAATAAAATATCCAGGAATAAACTTAACCAAGGAGGTGAAAGGCCTGTACCCTGAAAGTTTTAAAACATTGGTGAAAGAAATTGAAGACAACACAAATCAAAAGCTATTCCATGTTCATGGAATAGAAGAATATTGTTAAAATGTTAATACTATCCAAGGCAATCTACAGATTCACTGCAATCCCTATCAAAATACCAATAGCATTTTTCATAGAACTAGGACAAATAATCTTGAAGTTTCTATGGAAACACAAAGAACCCCTAATAGCCAAAACACTCTTGAGAAAGAACAACAAAGCTGGACATATCATAATCCCAGATTTCAGGATACACTACAAAGTTATAGTTATCAAAATACTATGGTACTTGCACAAAAACATACACACAGATTAACGGAACAGTATAGCCCAGAAATAAACCCATACCTATATGGTCAATTAATCTGTGACAAAAGAGCCAAGAATATACAATGGTGTAAAGACAGAGTCTTCAATTAATGGTTTTGGGAAAACTGGACAGATACATGTAAAAGAATGAATACAAAGACCTAAATGTGAGACTTGAAACCAGAACACTCCTAAAAGAAAACATAGGCAGTAATCTCGTAGATACCATCTTTGGTAACATTTTTATGGATAGCTCTCCCCAGGCAAGGAAAACAAAAGCAAAAATAAATTATTGGGACTACATCAAAATAAAGAGCTTTTTCACAGCAAAGAAACCCAACGATAAAACAATAAAGCAGCCTACTAAGTGGGAGAAGATATTTGCAAATGACATATGCAATAAGGGGTTAATATCCAAAATATATAAAGAATGTACCCAGCACTTTAAAAAAATTAAAAAGTGGACAGTGGACCTGAATAGACATTTTTCCTAAGAAGACATACAGGTGGCCAGTAGACTCATGAAAAGATGCTCAACATCACTAATCATCAGGGAAATGCAAATCAAGATCACAATGAGATATCACTTCACACAAGTCAGAATGGCTAGTATCAAAAATTAAGAAATAACAAGTGTTGGCAAAGATGTGTAGAAAAAGGAACCCTTGCTCACTGTTAGTGAGAATGTAAATTGGTGCAGTCACTACAGAAAACAGCATAGAAATTACTCAAAAATAAAAATGCCATACAGTCTAGTAATTCCACCACTGGGTATTTACCCAAATAAAGGCACTAATTTGAAAAGATACATGGACCCCTATGTTTATTGTAACATTTTTTATAATAGCCAAGATATGGAAGCAACCCTAAGTATCCATTGATAGATGAATGGACGGAGGATGTGGGATGTGTTTGTGTAATGAAATATTAATCAGCCATAAAAAATGAAATCTTGCCACTTGTGGTAACATGGATGGACAAAGGGTATTATGCTAAGTGAAATAAATCAGACAATGATAAACAGATATTATTTCACTTTTATGTAGAATCTTAAAGAATGAACAAACAAAGCAGAAACAGATCCATAAATACAAAGAAGTAACTGGTGGTCACCAGAGAGCAGAGTTGGAGGGGGATTGGGCAAAGTAGGTGAAGGAGAGTAGGAGGTAAAGGCTATCTGTTATGGAATAAATAAGTCACAGGTATGAAATGTACAGCATAGGAAATATAGTCAATCATGTTGTAATAGTGTTGTATGGTGACAGATGGTAGCAACACTTGTGGTAAACATAGCATGATGTGTAGATTAGTTGAATCACTATGTTGTACACCTGAAGCCAATGTAACTATGGGTCAACTTATCCTTCAATAAAGAAAACAGAAAAAATAATCAGTAGGGCTTAATTCCAGGAGAGCCTAAGTCCTATAGGAAATTCAGATTCTGCTCTTATCTACAATCTCACTTCCTCAGAACCAGCAGTTTGAAAAGCACCTAGCCCGTATGTTAAGATTTATTGAGTAATTGTAGGGCATATGACAGAGGGTCAAGGATTGGTAGGAAATTTATCAGGGAACAGGCACTGGTGGAAGCCATTTTTCTTTCTGTCTTTCAGCCTAGCAGGCCCAATGCTGGTAGGCACCAGTTCTGACACTTCTCATCTACATTGCTAGCACTGCTTACCTCACCCTGGCATTCTCCATCCAACCTGCTTGCCCAGGCAGGTGCTCCCCAAAGTAGCTCTCACCTTGCTACACTTGGCAGGCAGCCTCAGATGGGACAAGAACCTCCAAAGAGGGGCAGCTCTACACACTACCATGCCTCCAACAGTCACAACTGGCACTTGTAGCCAGCCACCCTGTGAATGTTAATGTCACCCACCCCACAGCAACTATAGCCAGGCCTCTCAGCCAGCCATGTGGTGGTGGGCAACCCTGTCCCCCAGTGCACCCATAGCAGTTGTATCCAAATTACAATAGGAGGGCACATGCAGCCCACACAGAAGACAGCCCTGGAACACCTGATTTTCATGACCAGAAGGAATAGCTCTTTGGGGCCCCACAGGATGTCTTCCACATAAAAGCACTATCTTTAAGACGAGAAGTCATAGCTAACCTACCTAATATAGAAACAGACAAATTAAGGAGACTGAAGAATATGTTCAAAACAAAAGAACAAGACAAAACCTAAGAAAAAGAACAAATCAGAGATAACTAATCTACCTGATAAAGATGTCAAAGTAACAATTATAAAGGTGCTCACTGAACATGAAAGAAGAGTGGATGAACATAGTAAGAACTTCAAAAAAGAGAGAATAAAAATAACCAATCAGAGCCAAAGAATATAACTGACATAAAAAAAAATCCCCTATATTTTACACAGCAGGTTAGAGGATGCAGAAAAACATCAGCAATTTGGAAGATAAAATACTAGAACTCTCCCAATTAGAACAGCAAAAAAAAATTTTTTTTGATGAAAATAGATTAATGTAACCCTGGAATGACATCAAGCATATTAGCATTCACATTATAAGGGTACCAAAAGGAGAAGGGTGAGAGAGAGAAAGGAGCATATTTGAAACAGAGAAAACACAGTAGAAGAAATAATAGCTGAAAATTTGCCTAACCTGGAAAAGGAAGTAGGCATCCAGGTCCAGAACACAGAGAGATATACACCAAGATACATAATAATTAAAATGACAAAAATTAAAAATAAAGAGAAAATCTTAAAAGCAGCAAAATAAAAGCAAACAGGTTAATACTAGGAAACAGCCATAAAACTATAAGCAAACTTTTCATCAGGAACTTTGACCAGATGGAGGTGGCAGGATATATTTAAGGTGCTGAAAGGAAAAAACTAAAATCAAGAATATTCTATCTGGAGGTTATCATTCAGAATTGAAGGAGAGAAAAAAAGCTCATCACCACTAAAGTGACCTTACAAGAAATGTAAAAAAGATTATTTTAAATAGGAAAGAAGTAGAGGAAAATTATGGGGAAAAAATTTCACTGGTAAAAGCAAACATATAGTAAAGGTAGTACATCAATCCCTGATAGAGCTAGTATAAAGGTTAAAAGACAAAAGTAGTAAAATTAACTATCTCTACAACAATTAGTTAAGTGACACAAAATAAAAAGATATAAAATATGACATCAATACTAGGGAGGAGGAGTAAAGATGTAGAGCTTTTAAAATGTGTTCAAACTTAAGTGACCATCTACTTAAAATAGACTGCTATACACATAGGGTGTTCTATATAAACTTTGTGGTACCACAAACCAAAAATCTATAAGATACACAAAAAATAAACCAATCAAATCACATGAGAAGAGAACAAGAGAAAAAGGGAACTGAGAACTACAAAAGCAACTAGAAAACAATTAACAAAATGGAAGTATATACCTATCAATAATTACTTTAAACGTAAATGGATTAAGTACTCCAATCCAAAGACATAGTGTGAATGAGACCCATCTGTATGCTGCCTTCAAGGCACTCACTTCAGACCTAAATATATATACAGACTAAAGTGAAGGGATGGAAAAAGATATTAATGGCAAATGGAAAAGAAAAGAAAGCTGGGGTAGCAATATTCATATCAGACAAAATACATTTTAAAACGAAGACTATAACAAGAGACAAAGAAGGGCATTACATAATGATAAAGGGTCAATCCAACATGAGAATATAGCAATTTTAAGTATCTATGCACCCAAAATAGGAGCACTTAAATATACAAAGCAAATATTGATAGATATTAAGGAAGAAGTTGACAATGATACAATAACATTAAGGGATTTTAACACCCCACTTGCACCAATGGATACATCATCCAGACAGAAAATCAATGAGGAAACATTGGTATTAAACAACACATTAGACCAGATTTACTTAATAGATATACAGAACATTCTAGCTTAAAACAGAATATACATTCTTACCAAGTACACATAGAACATTCTCCAGAATAGATCACATTTTAAGTTACAAAAAGTCTCAATAAATTTATGTAGACTGAAATCCTATCAAGCATATTTTCCTATTACAATGGTATGAAACTAGAAATAAATCAATTACAAGAAACTGGAAACAAACACATGGAAGCTAAGCAGCATGCTACTAACAACCAATGAGTCAATAAAGAAATCAAACAAACAAAAAAAACAAAAAAAATACCTTGAGACAAATGAAGAGGGTAATACAATGTTCCAAGTTCTTTGGGACACAGCAAAAACAGTTCTAAGAAGGCAGTTTATAGCAATACAGGCTTACCTCAGGAAACAAGAAAAAAAAAACCCTAATAAACAATCTTACCTTACACCTAAAGGAACAAGAAAAAGAAAGCCTAAAGTTAGTAGAAGGAAGGAAATAATAAAGATCAGAGTGGAAATAAATAAAATGAAGACTGAAAAAAATAGAAAAAAATGAATGAAACAAAAAACTTGTGGTTTGAAAAGATAAACGAAATTGATAAACCTTTAGGTAGACTAATAATACTCAAATAACATAGGAAATGAAAGTTAAAATTGACACCACAGAAATACAAAGGATTGCAAGAGACCAATTTACACCAAAAATTTGAACAACCTAGAAAGAATGGGTAAATTCCTAGAAACACTCAATCTTCCAAGACTGAATTAGAAAGTAGAAAATATGAACAGATTACTAGTAATGAAATTCATGTCATCAAAAACTATCAACAAAGGTCCAAGACCAATGGCTTCACAGATGAATTCTACCAAACATTCAGAGAAGCATTAGTACCTATCCTTATCAAACTATTACAAAAAAAAAAAAAAATACAAAGGACACTTCCAAATTCATCTTGCCATGCCAGCATTACCCTGACACTAAGAGCAAAGACACTACAATAAGAGAATTAAAAGCCAATTTCCCTGAACACTGATGCAAAAAATCATCAAAACTTAGCAAACCTAATTCAACAATACATTAAAAGGATCATTCATCATAATCAAGTCGGATTTATTCCAGGGATGCAAGGATGATTCAACATCTGCAAATCAATCAACGTGATACATCACATTTACAAAATGAAAGATGAAAATCATATGACCATCTCAATAGCAGAAAAAAATCTTACAAAAGTCCACCATTCATGATAAAAACTTTCAAAAAAGTAGGTTGAAAGGGAAACATACCTCAACACAATAAAGGCTATGTGTGAAAAACCCACCAGTATTAGCTTACTCAGTGGTGAAAGGTGAAATCTTTTCCTCTAAGATCAGGAAAAATACAAGTTTGACCACTCTCATCACTCTTATTCAACATAGTACTGGAAGTCCTAGCCACAGCAATCACACAAGAACACACAAGAAAAAAAAAGTCATCCAAATTGGTAAGAAAGAAGTAAAACTGTCACTATTTGCAGATGACATACTATACATAGGAAACCCTAAAGACTCTACCAAAAACCTATTAGAATTAATAAATTCAGTAAAGTTGTAGGATACAAAATTAATATGCAGAAATCTATTTCATTTCTATATACTAATAACAAAGTAGCAGAAAGAAATTAAGAAACAATCTCATTTACAATTGCAGCAAAAATAATAAAATACCTAGGAATAAATTAAGCCAAACAGGTGAAAATTTTGTACCCTCAAAACTATAAGACATTGATAAAGGAAATTCATGATGACACAATAAATAGAGGAAGAAAAAAAAAACCATGCTTATGGATTGGAAGAATTAGTACTGTTAAAATGCTCACACTGCCCAAAGTAATGTATGAATTCAGTGTAATCCCTATCAAAATAACATAGCATCATTCACAGAACTATAACAATCCCAAAATTTGTACGGAATACAAAAGACCACCACAGCCAAAGCACTCTTGAGAAAGAGGAACAAATTTGGTTGTATCACACTCCCAGATTTCAAACTCTACTAGAAAGCTATAGTGATCAAAACAGTATGGTTATACTAGAAAATACACACATAGATCAATAGAACAGGATCAAGAGCCCAAAAATAAGCCCACGCTTATATGATGAATTGATCTATGGCAAAGGAGGCAAGAATATACAATGGGAAAAAGACAGTTTCTTTAGTGAACGGTGTTAGGAATACTGGACAGCTACATACAAGAGCATGAAACTCAACTACTTTCTCATACCATATACAAAAATAAACTCAAGATGGATTAAACCTAAATGTGAGATTTAAAATCATAAAACTCCTAAATGAAAACATAGGTGAATAAACTACTGGATATTGGTCTTAACAATATTTTTTTGATCTGTCTCCTCAGGCAAAGGCAATAAAAGCAAAACTATGTAATTGGGACTACATCAAACTAAAAAGATTTTGCACAGTGAAGGAAACCACTGGCAAAACAAAAATGCAGCCTAGTGTATGAGAGAAGATACTTGCAAATGATATATCCAATCAGGAGTTATTATCCAAAATATCTAAAGAACTCATACAACTCAATGCACACACACACACACACACACACACACACACACACACACACACACACAATCCAATTGATAAATGGGCAGAGGACCTGAATAGACATTTTTCCAAAGAAGACCTACAAAGAGCCAACAGACACATGAAAAAAATGCTCAACATCACTAATCATCAGAGGATTGCAAATCAAAACCATAATGAAGTACCACCTCACATGAGTCAGAATAACTGGTATCAAAAAGACAAGAAATAATAAATGTTGGCAAGGATGTGGAGAAAAGGGGACCCTTGTGCAGTTTTCTTAGGCATGTAAGTTGGTGCAGCCAATATGAAAAATGATATGGAAGTTCCTCAAAAAATTAAAAACAGAAATATCATACTCCAACAATTCCACTGCTGGGTGTTCACCTGAAGAAAACAAAACATTAATTTGAAAAGATAAATGCACACCTACGTTCACTGATTATTAGCCAAGATATGGAAGCAACCTAAGTGTTCATTTGTGGATAAAGAAGATATTGTGAATATATATACATTATACATTATATATATACACATACACACACATGAATATTTCTCAGCCATAAATGAGAATGAAATCACTCCATTTGCAAAACACAGACATACCTAGAGGGTATTATGCTAAGTGCAATGTCAGAGAAAGATAAATGCTGTATGATTTCACTCATATGTGGAATCTGAAAAAAAATGAAACAAAACAAAATGAACAAACAAAACAGGAAAAGACTCATAAGTTCAGAGAACAAACCACTGGTTGCCAGAGGGGCTGGGACCGTAGGGATGGGTAACATAGGTGAAAGGAATCAAGAGGTGTAAACTTAGAGTTATAAAATAAATAAGTCATGGGGATGTGAAGTACAGCATAGGGAAAATAGTAAAAAGTACTTGATAACATTGTATGATGATAGATATTAACTACTTTTCTCAAAGTAAGCATTTTGTAATGTATATAAATGTCAAATCACTATGTGGTACACTTGAAATTAATGTCAACTATATTTCAATTAAAAATGAAATAAAAAGCTGGAGTTTAGCTTTAATTAAAATCATTCTACCTCTAGTTTCAAGTGTCTCCAGGAGTTTTGTCATCTTTGTATTGTTGCAGACCCCTCCCTCTAGTGGGACTTTCTTTTAAAGTACCATGAATTTGTGGGGGCTCTTACTCTCTCTAGTCCAGCTCCCCAATATCCCAATTACCCAATTATTCAAATATCCCATAGAGAAAGCATCCTAGGAGTTTGGGATCCCTCTAGATTTCAATCTTTCACATCAGCTTGTGACCATCAAAACCTCTGCTGGTTTCTGTTTCCCCTAGTTGAATGTTTCCCCTATGGTAAGCACATCCTCAGCCCATCTCCAGACAAGGTAAATATCCCAAGGAAGAAAATACCTTATGAGCTAAATTTACCAAGGAAATTTTATCGATCTGTAGAATTTTAGTTCACTTGTTTTACTTCTAAATCTCTCCTATATCTGTGAAAATATAAATTTTATCAGTACTCTGATAAAGTTCAGAGTACTGATAAAATACATTTTATGATTTTCCTTTTCTTAGGTGTTATAACAGGAGTTATAGCTTGCCATTACCTGTTACATCATAACCAGCAGTGAAATCAAGTTCTGTATTTAGGCTTTTAATTGGTTAAACCTAGGACTTTATCACTGTTAAGCTTTATATCCATTGCTCACACTTGAAATGTTATGTTATTCAAAACTTTAAAAATTATTGCCAGTTCTGTCTCATCTAATACTTTAATTGGCATATCATCTATATCTTTGATCAATAAATTAACTAGGAATAAGTTACTCTGACTAGGACAACTATAAATCTTTCTAGGGAAATATGAAAACTATGCTTGAATTGATAACTCCATCAATTAACATTCCTTAAGCAATTATTTAACCAGATGTTAGATTATTCTTCATTAATGCTCTAGCCATTTCTTCACCAACAAAAAAGATTGTCAATGGAGTTAAAGAAATGAAGATACCCTAAAGTAACTGTGGAAGGTTTGCTTAATTTTCCTAGAATATGTAAAGTAGTAACAGTTGTTTTGAAGTTGATCATTACAAGTTAAATTTATAACTGTTAATGGTTGTGATAGTAGCTTAGAAGTGGTAGTACATCATTTAAAATATATATAATCATTGCAAGCTGAATAGATAAGGTTACACCTTAATTTAAAAGCATAAGTCACCAAAGAAAATAAGTTTCAGATCTGAACCATAACGGAAATTCTAAGAAAAAAAATAAAATAAAGAAGCTCTGAAAGCAGTATTTGTGAGAAAATAGTAAGAAAATAAGGAGTTTTCTTTTGTACAAATGTATTTCTTTTAGTTCCAGTAAATTATATACTAATTTTTTAATTTTTTATTTATTTCAAAATAATCACTTTTTTTACTGTACTTTTGTCCTATATATGCAGGGATTTCAACACTAATTTTATATTAGGATCACTAGGGTGCTTTTGTCTTCATGCCCAAGTGGGGCCTCAGCATTAGTAATTTTTCAAGCACTAAAATCAGACCTCTGGAAAGATTATTTTTATAGGATAGTTTTAGTTTTACAATAAAATGAAGACGAAGATACAGAGATTTCCCATATATTCACAGCCCCCATATATCCATATGCTTCCCTATTATCAAGATCACTCACCAGCACTTTGTTTTGGTGACCAGAGGGGATTTTGCTACAGGGTACCACAGGACCTCTTCTACACAAGGTTACTACTTTTAAGACTAGGATACATAGCTGACCTACCTAATCTGTAGAAATAAACAGAGAGTTAGACAAAACCAGGAGACAGAGGAATATACCCCAAATGAAAACAAAACAAGGATGGCGGAGGAGTAGGACACCTAGATTTCGTCTGGTCTCAGGAATTCAGCTGAATAGGGATCAAACCATTCTGAACACCTACGAACTCAACAGGAGACCGAAGAAGAGAGTAGCAACAACTCTCTGAACAGAAAAGTGACCACTTTCTGGAAGGTAGGACGTGCGGAGAAGTGAATCC
>NW_027397070.1:3458165-3621300 GCF_003265705.2 Callorhinus ursinus | reverse complement strand
ATCCCATTTACAATTGCACCCAAAACCATTAGATACCTAGGAATAAATCTAACCAAAGAGGCAAAGGATCTGTACTCAGAAAACTATAAAATACTCATGAAAGAAATTGAAGAAGACACAAAGAAATGGAAAAACGTTCCATGCTCATGGATTGGGAGAATCAACATTGTGAAGATGTCAATGCTACCTAGAGCAATCTACACTTTCAATGCAATCCCCATCAAAATACCATCCACTTTTTTCAAAGAAATGGAACAAATAATCCTAAAATTTGTATGGAACCAGAAGAGACCCCGAATAGCCAGAGGAATACTGAAAAAGAAAAGCAAAGCTGGCGGCATCACAATTCCGGACTTCCAGCTCTATTACAAAGCTGTCATCATCAAGACAGTATGGTACTGGCACAAAAACAGACGCATAGATCAATGGAACAGAATCGAGAGCCCAGAAATGGACCCTCAACTCTATGGTCAACTTATTTTTGACAAAGCAGGAAAGAATGTCCAATGGCAAAAAGACAGTCTCTTCAACAAATGGTGTTGGGAAAATTGGACAGCCACATGCAGAAGAATGAAACTGGACCATTTCCTTACACCACACACAAGAATAGACTCCAAATGGTTGAAAGACCTAAACGTGAGACAGGAGTCCATCCAAATCCTAAAGGAGAACACAGGTAGCAACCTTTTCGACCTTAGCCGCAGCAACTTCTTCCTAGAAACATCGCCAAAGGCACGGGAAGCCAGGGCAAAAATGAACTATTGGGATTTCATCAAGATAAAAAGCTTTTGCACAGCAAAAGAAACAGTCCACAAAACCAAAAGACAACCGACAGAATGGGAGAAAATATTTGCAAACGACATATCAGATAAAGGGCTAGTATCCAAAATCTATAAAGAACTTATCAAACTCAACACCCAAAGAACAAATAATCCAATCAAGAAATGGGCAGAAGACATGAACAGACATTTCTCCAAAGACGACATCCAAATGGCCAACAGGCACATGAAAAAGTGCTCAACATCACTCGGCATCAGGGAAATCCAAATCAAAACCTCAATGAGATACCACCTCACACCCGTCAGAATGGCTAAAATTAACAAGTCAGGGAACGACAGATGTTGGCGGGGATGTGGAGAAAGGGGAACCCTCCTACACTGTTGGTGGGAATGCAAGCTGGTGCAACCCCTCTGGAAAACAGTATGGAGGTTCCTCAAACAGTTGAAATTAGAGCTACCGTTCGATCCAGCAATTGCACTACTGGGTATTTACCACAAAGATACAAATGTAGGGACCCGAAGTGGTACGTGTACCCCAATGTTTATAGCAGCAATGTCCACAATAGCCAAACTGTGGAAAGAGCCAAGATGCCCATCGACAGATGAATGGATAAAGAAGATGTGGTATATATACACAATGGAATATTATGCAGCCATCAAAAGGAATGAGATCTTGCCATTTGCAACGACGTGGATGGAACTGGAGGGTGTTATGCTGAGTGAAATAAGTCAATCAGAGAAAGACATGTATCACATGACCTCACTGATATGAGGAATTCTTAATCTCAGGAAACAAACTGAGTGTTACTGGAGTGGTTGGGGGTGGGAGGGATGGGATGGCTGGGTGATAGACATTGGGGAGGGTATGTGCTACGGTGAGCGCTGTGAATTGTGCAAGACTGTTGAATCACAGATCTGTACTTCTGAAACAAATAACGCAACATATTTTAAGAAAAAAGGAAAAGAAGAAGATAACAGGAGAGGAAGAAAAGGGGAGTATGTCAGAGGGGGAGACGAACCATGAGAGATGATGGACTCTGAAAAACAAACTGAGGGTTCTAGAGGGTAGGGGGGTGGGGGGATGGGTTAGCCTGGTGATGGGTATTGAGGAGGGCACGTTCTGCATGGAGCACTGGGTGTTATGAACAAACAATCAATCATGGAACACTGCATCAAAAACTAATGATGTAATATATGGTGATTAACATAACAATAAAAAAATTTTGGAAAAAAAAAAAAAGAAAACAAAACAAAATTGCAGAAAAAGAACTAAACAAAATAGAAGTAAGCAACATGCCTGATAAAGAATTCAATATAGTAGTCTTAAAAATACTTACTGGATTTGACAGAAGTGTAGATGAGCCAGTGAGAACTTCAAACAAAGAGACAGAAAATATAAAAAGTAATCAGAGCAGAAAAATATGACAACTGAAATGAAATATACACTAGAGGGTATTAACAGCAAATAAGAAGATGCAGAAGAATGGATCAGCAAACAAAGCAACCAAGCCTAACTGCAAAAAGAGAAAAGACAATAAACAATGAGAATAGGTTAAGAAAACTCTGTAGCATCATCGAGTATAACAACATTTGCATTATAATGATCCCAGAAGGAGAAGAAAGAGAGAAGGGAACAGATAACTTATTTGAGTAAATAATAAGTGAAAAATAAAGCTTGGACAGCACCAAAAAAAGAAACACAAGGAGGTCCACACCAAGACACATAATTAAATTGGCAAAAATTAAAAAGATGAGGAGAATCTTGACAGCAACAAGAGAAAAGCAAACAGTTATATATAAGGGAAATTCCATTGGGCTATTAGCTGATTTTTCAACAGAAACCTTGCAGGCCAGAGGAACTAACATGATGTATTCAATGTGCTGAAAAGGAAAATAATCCACAACCAAGAAGGTTATCATTCAGAATATAAGGAGAGATAAAAAGTTTGCCAAGCAAAAAATGGTAAAGGAGTTCATCACCACTAAACAAGCCTTATAAAATATTAAAGGAAATTCTTTAAGTGGAAAAAAAAGTCATAACAAGCAGTAAGGAAATTGTAAAAGGAAAAATATTCACTAGTAAAGGCAAACATATAATGAAGGTAGTAGGTTAATCACTTATAAAGCCAGTATGGAGGTTAAGCACAAAAATAGAAAAATCAATCATATCTACAAAAATTAGTCAAGGGATATAGAAAATATAAACATGTAACATATACATATAATGTGGAATATGGAATAAAAGTGTAGTCCTTTTGGAATGTGTTCAAAGTGTAGCAACCATCAAATTAGTATATACTACTATACACATAGAATGTTATATATAAACTCCATGATAACCACAAATAAAAAACTATCATAAGTACACACAACAGAAAAATATCAAAGTGTAACACTAACAAAAGCCATCAAACTACAAGGAAAGAGAGCAAGAGAAGGACTAAATGTGCCAATCAAAAGACACAGGGTGCCTGAATGGATAAAAAACAAGACCTATCTACATGTTGCCTACAGAAGACTCGCTTCAAACCTAAAAACACATACAGATTAAAAGTGAAGGGATCAAATCAGATATTCCATGCAAATCTGAAAAAAAAAAAGCTAGGGTAGCAATACTTATATCATACAAAATTGACTTCAAAACAAAGGCAGTAACAAGAGACAAAGGGTATTACATCATGATAAAAGGATCAATCCAACCAGATGATATAACAATTGTAAATATCAATGCATTCACCAGAGGAGTGCCTAACTATTGAAATCAAGTATTAACAGATATGAAGGAAGAAGCTGACAGTAGTATTAGGGGACTTTAACACTCCACTTACATCAATGTATAGAGCATCCAGACAAAAAATCAATAAGGAAGCAGTGGCTTTGGACAACACATTAGACCAAATGGACTTAACAGATATATATATAACATTCCATCCAAAACAATCAGAATATACATCCCTTTCAAGTGCACATAGTACATTCTTCAGGATAGATCACATATTAGGCCACAAAACAAGTGTCAATAAATTTAAAAAGACTGAAATTTTACCTAACATCTTTTCCAACCACAATGGTATAAAATTAGAATTACAAGAAAAAAAAAACTGGAAAAAACACAAATACATGGAGGCTAAAAAATATGCTACTGAACAACTAATGGGTCAATGAACAAGTCAAAGAGGAAATCAAAAAATACATGGAGATGAATGAAAATGGAAACATAATGGTCCAAAATCTTTGGGAAGCAGCAAAAGCAGTTTGAAGAGAGAAGTTTAGAGTGATGTAGGTCTATGTTGAGCAACAAGAAAATTCCTAAATAGTCTAAACTTAAATGTAAAGGGACTAGAAAAAGAAGAATAAACAAAGCCCAAATTTAGCAGAAGGAAGAAATAGAGACTAAAAAAATAGAAAAGAATAGAATAGAAAAGAAAAATGAAACCCAAAACTGGTTATTTGAAAACATAAATAAAATTGATAAAACTTTAGCTAGACTCAAGAAAGAAAAAAGAGTACTTTAAAAAAATCAGAAATGAAAGAGGAAAAATAACAACTGACACCACAGAAACACCACAGAAAGAATTAAAAGTGACTACTATGAAAAATTATATGCCAACAAACTGGACAACCTAGAGCAAGGGGATGAATTGCTAGAAACACAGTTGTACAAAACTGAATCAGGAAGAAATAGAAAATTGAGTAGATTAATTATTAGTAGTGAAATTGAATTGGTAATAAAAAAAAACTCCTGACAAACAAAAGTCCAGGACCAGAGGGCTTCACAAGTGAATTCTACTAAACATTTTAAAAAGAATAATACCTATTCTCCTCAAACTATTCCAAACAATAGAAGGGGAAAGAAAACTTCCTAATTCATTCTATAAGGCATTAACCTGATACCAAAATTAGACAAAAGCACTTCAAAAAAAGGGGGGGGGAATTAAAGGCCAATATCCCTGATAAACATCAGTGCAAAAATCCCCAACAAAATATTAGCAAACTGAATTCAACAATACATTAAAAGAATTATTTACCATGAGGAAGTTGAATTTATTCCAAGGATGAAAGCATGGTTCAATATTTGCAAATTAATCAATGTGATACATCACTTTAACAAGAGGAAGATAAAAACCATATGATTATCTCAATAGATGCAGAAAAAGCATTTGGTAAAATACAACATTGACAACAAAAACTCTCAACAAGGTGGGTTTGTAGGAAACATACCTCAACATAATAAAGGCTATATGTAATATAGTCACCACTACATCCTTCTCAATGTTGAGAAACTAAAATGTTTTCCTCTAAGATCAGAACAAGATAAGGATGTCCACTTTCACCACTTTTCTTTAACATAGTACTAGAGGTTCTAGGCACAGCAATCACACAAGAAATAAAAAGCATCCAAACTGGTCTGGAAGAAGTAAAACTGACACTACTTGCAGCTGACATCATACTATATATATAGAAAATCTTAAATATTCCACCGAAACCCTTTAGAACAAATTAATTCAGTAAAGTTTCAAGATGCAAAATTAATATACAGAAATCCATTCCATTTCTATACATTAATAATGAAGTAGCAGAAAAAGAAATTAAGGAAGCAATCCATTTATAACTGCAGCCCCCCCCAAAAAAATACTAGGAATAAATTTAACCAAGGAGGTGAGAGACCTATGGTCTGAAAATTATAAGATATTGATAAAAGAAATTGAAGCTAACACAAACAAATGAAAGGATATACCATGCTCATGGATTAGAAAAGTTAATCTTATTAAAATATCTGTTCTATCCAAAGCAATCTACAGATCTAATGCAATCCTTATCAAAATACCAATAGTTCACAGAACTAGATAAAATAACCTTAAAGTTTCTGTGGAAACAAAGATCCCCAATAACCAAAGCAATCCTGAGAAAGAAGAACAGCTGGATATATCACACTCCCAGATTTCAATATATACTACAAAACTAAAGTAATCAAAACAGTATGGTACTGGCACAAAAACAGACACATAGATCCATGAAAGAGGATAGAGAACCAGGAAATAGACCCACACCTATATGTAGTCAATCTACAATAGAGGAGACAAGAATTACAATGGGGGAAAAGACAGTCTTTTCAATAAATGGTGTTGGGAAACTGGAGAGCTAACATACAAAAGAATGAAACTGGACCACTTTCTTACACCATATACAAAAAATGAACTCAAAATAGATTGAAGACCTTAACATGAGACCTGAAACCATAAAATTCCTAAAAGAAAACAGACAGTAATCTCTTAGATATCAGCATTAGCAACATCTGTACAGCTATGTCATCTTAGGTAAGTGAAACAAAAGCAAAAATACACACTAGGACTACATCAAAATAAAAAGCTTTTGCACAGCAAAAGAAAACATTAACCATCCAAAAAAGGCAACCTACTGAATGGGAGAAGATATTTGCAAATGATATATCCAATAAGGAGTTAATATTCAAAATATGTAAAGTATACACACACACACACCTCAACACTGAGGGAAAATAATCCAATTAAAACACTGGACAGAGGACCTGGATAGACATTTTTCCAAAGAAGACATACAGATGGCTATTGCGGACATTGCTGCTATGAACATTGGGGTGCATATGGCCCTTCTTTTCACTACATCTGTGTCTTTGGGGTAAATACCCAGTAGTGCAATTGCTGGGTCACAGGGTAGCTCTATTTTTACATTTTTGAGGAACCCTCACACTGTTTTCCAAAGTGGCTGTACCAACTTGCATTCCCACCAACAGGGTAAGAGGGTTCCCCTTTCTCCACAAGCTCTCCAACATTTGTTGTTTCTTTCCCTGTCCATTTTTGCCATTCTAACTGGTGTAAGGTGGTATCTCAATGTGGTTTTGATTTGAATTTCCCTGATGGCTAATGATGATGAACATTTTTTCATGTGTCTGTTAGCCATTTGTATGTCTTCTTCAGAGAAGTGTTTTTTCATATCTTCTGCCCACTTTTTGACTTGATTATTTGTTTTTTGGGTGTTGAGTTTGAGAGGTTCTTTATAGATCTTGGATACCAGCCCTTTATCTGTAGTGCCATTTGCAGATATCTTCTCCCATTCTGTGGGTTGCCTCTTTGTTTTGTTGACTGTTTCCTTTGCTGTGCAGAAGCTTTTTATCTTGATGAAGTCCCAAAAGTTCATTTTAGCTTTTGTTTCACTAGCTTTTGGAGATGTATCTTGAAAGAAGTTGCCGTCTTTGCGATGTCAAAGAGGTTACTGCCTATGTTCTCCTCTAGGATTTTGATGGATTCCTGTCTCACATTGAGGTCTTTCATCCACTTTGAGTTTATCTTTGTGAGTGGTGTTAGAGACTGGTCGGGTTTCATTCTTCTGCATGTGGCTGTCCAATTTTCCCAGCACCATTTATTGAAGAGACTGTCTTTTTTCCATTGCATGTTTTTTCCTGCTTTGTCAAAGATTATTTGACCATAGAGTTGAGGGTCCGTATCTGGGTTCTCTATTCTGTTCCATTGGTCTATATGTCTGTTTTTGTTCTGCAACAGCCAAACTGTGGAAAGAGCCGAGATGCCCTTCAACAGATGAATGGATAAAGAAGATGTGGTCCATATATACAATGGAATAGTACTCAGCCATCAGAAAGGATGAATACGCAACTTTTACATCAACATGGATGGGACTGGAGGAGATTATGCTAAGTGAAATAAGTCAAGCAGAGAAAGTCAATTATCATATGGTATCACTTATTTGTGGAACATAAGGAAGAGCATGGAGGACATTAGGAGAAGGAAGGGAAAAATGAAGGGGGGAAATTGGAGGGGGAGATGAACCATGAGAGAATATGGACTCCTAGAAACAAACTGAGGGTTTTAGAGGGGAGGGGTTGGGGGGATGGGTGAGCTCAGTGATTGGTATTAAGGAGGGCACGTACTGCATGGAGCACTGGGTGTTATACGCAAACATTAAATCATGGAACACTGCATCAAAAACTAGTGATGTACTGTATTGTGACTAACATAACATAATAAAATAAATAAATAAAGACTTTATTTATTTATCTGACAGAGAGAGAGAGAGAGAGAGAGAAGACACAAGCAGGGGTAACAGCAGGGAGAGGGAGAAGCAGACTCTCCGCTGAGCAGAGAGCCCAATGTGGGACTCGCTTCCAGGACCCTGAGATCATGACCTGAGCTGAAGGCAGATGCTTAACTGAGCCACCCAGGCACCCAGTTCTCTCACATTTTAAACTTTAGTAATGAGAGACATTAATCAGCTAGAAATTGGATAGTTTGTATGAGTTACAAGTTGATGAACAAATAATAAATTTGTAATGACTAAAACAATTTTTCAAAAACAAAATTCCTCACCAGAATGGTACATTTTTTACCCAGGATATACCTGCATTAACATATCATAATCATCCAAAGTCCATAATTTATCTTGGGTTTACTCTCAGTGTTGTACATTCTATGGGTGTGGACAAATGTATAACATATATCCATCATTAAAATATCATAAAGAGTATTTTCACTGTCCTAAAAAATCCTCTGTGGTCTGCTTATTTATCTCTCCCTCATCCCACCCCTGGCAACCACTGATCTTTTTGTCTCCCTAGTTCTGCCTTTTCCAAAATGTCATAAAGTTGAAATCATACAGTTTGCAGCCTCTCAGACAGGCTGTTTTTACATAGCAAAATACACTTAAGGTTCTCCCATGTGTTTTCATGGCTTGATAGTTCATTTCCTTTTAGTACCAAATAATATTCCATTGTATGGATATACGATATTTTACCCATTTACCTACAGAAAGACATCATGATTGCTTCCATGTTTTGACAATTATTTATAAAGATGCTAGAAACATCTGTCTACAGTTGTTTTGTTTTTGTTTGTTTGTTTTTGTTTTTTCCTGTGGACATAAGTTTTCAACTCCTTTGAGTAAATGCCAAGGAAAGCAATTGCTGGATTGTATGGTAACAGTATGTTTAGTTTTGCAAGAAACTGCCACACTGTCTTACAAATTAGCTGTGCTGTTCTGCATTCCCATCAGCAATGTCTGAGTTTCTTTTGTTGCATATCTTTGTCAGCATTTGATATTATCAGTATTCCAGATTTTGACCATTTTAGTAGATGTATAGTGGTATCTCATTGTTTTAATTTGCATTTCCCTAATGATATATGATGAAGAGAATCTTTAATATACTTATTTGCCATGTGTATATATTCTTGGGTGAGTTAGGTCTAAGACTTTGGACCATTTTTTATGTGGTTGTTTATTTTCTTGTTGTGAATTTTATGAGTTCTTTATATATTTTGGATAAGAGTCCTTTATCAGATGTGTCTTTTACAAATATTTTCTCCCAGACTGTGGCTTGTCTTCTAATTCTCTTGATACTATATTTCACAGAGAAGATTTTAATTTTAATGAAGTCTAGCTTATTATTTCTTTCATAGATTCTTTTTTTTAAATTACAGATTGTTTCACACTAGTAGATATTAAAATCATTTATTAAATCACAATCAGAATTTCTAAAAATTTAGGTATATCAAAGAATTTCTTGTAAAAATGCTAAGTACTGTTTTGGGAAACTTGCTTTTATTATATATATATACACACACACACAGAGGTGTGATGAGGTATAGAAAATATATTGCTTACCATGGATTACAGTTGAAATATTTGAAAACATATCTCCACATTCACAGGCGAAGTATGATAGCCGTTTACTCACAGCAAGGCATACTACATTGCCTGGCATTGAATCTCCCCACTAAGGTGGTAGGCAGGTACTGATAGGCAGAAAAACTAGGTGGGAAGTCTGGCATTTTCTAGTATACTTTTTTTTAAAGATTTTATTCATTTATTTGAGAGAGAGAAAGCACGAGAAAGGGAAGGTCAGAGGGAGATGCAGGACTTGATCCTGGGACTCCAGGATCATGACCGGAGCTGAAGACAGATGTTTAACTGACTGAGCCACTCAGGCATCCTCCTAGTATACTTTTTGAGTACTGTGCATACCGATCCAGCCATGATCACTGGAACTGCTATACTGTCCACTAATTGGGCTCTGAAAGAGTCCTACTTCCCACACAAGCCTAATCAGTTACAGTCTCCATTAGTATACTATCTTGGCTTCCTTTTAGACTCTGACTTTATATCTAAATGTCACTTATTTTATCTGACCCCCTTGGATCTGACAACCTGCATTTCTATTGCTGGTTCATATTTGGCTTTATCTCTTTTTGATTCACTCTGGATTTGTTAATTATAACATGGTCAGTTCCTCAGCTCTGACCCAAGTCTCTTAAGAATTCAATATTCATCAATGTTCTCCCGTTGACCCATATGGACTATAGCTAGGAAAAATTTTGCCCTCACCCACTGTTGACAATTCCTGCTCTAAAGAGTTGTGCTCTCATATTGAGATACAAAGCATGATTTTTTTAAGATTATGGCCAACTACATTCATTCTTTGGGCAAGTAGAATGGAGGTGTAATATGAAATAGCACAATTTTCCTGATAAGTGAATATATGGTAGAACACTATAAGCCAGCACCTAGAGGAGACTAGAAAAGGCAAAGCAAGACAGGTAAAGTATGTGTGTTGGGTAGTGAGAAAAGAGGTAAAATACGTTGGCTTCTGGAACCCAATTAGAAAGAGACCAGAGCAGAATTTTAGTACTGTGAGTTGAATCACACTGCCATGTGATGGTACAGGTGGTAAAGTTGATGGTACCAGGTTCAGGAGTTCTGACATGGGATCTTCTTATATGAATGGGTCCCTATGGGAATATTCTGTGACTCAGAGAAAGTCTAAAAATTATAGATAAATTTAATAAGAGCCAAGAAGTCATCACTTGAATTAAAATTACAGATCAAATGAGAAGCATGACTCCATACCAAAGATTAATGAACACTAGATTAGAACTCCCTACCACTTCCTGCTTTTGCCTAAAGGACAACAGTTTACACCAACAAGAGACACTGATGTAGATCATAGATTATGCAATTAAAAGACCCAATTATGTTAGAACTGAACTGGGCAGAGTGGTGATAGTAGGGAGATAGATAGCATGAACCAGGTGAACAAGTCAGGGACCAGTGACACAGAGAGAAGACACTTCTGAAATGAACTGCCAAGAGGCTCAGTAGGTAGAAGAAAATTTTAGTGTTGCCTCAAAGCTGGGAGATAAAGAAGAAAGGAGGGTCTGTGCTCAGACTCTAGTTGCTCTAGGACCAAGAAGTGCTTATGAGCAACACACTGGGCCCAATATCACCTTGTTTTAACATCTTGAGCAGACCATTTACCATTTTATCAGGCCACTAATCATGCAATGAATGCAAAATGAACTAATTAATAAGTCAAAGATCAATAAAGAGCCATCCTGTGCAAACTGGAGGCTGATAACTTGAGAGAGTAGAAAAAGTAGATGCTGACATTTTACAGAGCATAGACTTCCACTCAGAATTGTGGATTCCCAAGAAGCCTGTAAACTGTTGTTAGAAATACTCAAATCCAGGGTGCCTGGGTGGCTCAGCTGGTTAAGCATCTGCCTTCAGCTCAGGTCATGATCCTGGGATCCTGGGATTGAGCCCCACATTGGGTTCCCTGCTCGCTGGAGAGCCTGCTTCTCCCTCTCCCAATCCCTCTGCTTGTGTTCCCTCTCTTACTGTGTCTTTCTCTGTCAAATAAATAAATAAAATCTTTAAAAAATATATTCAAATCCAGAGGTGCCTGGATGGCTCAGTTGGTTAAGCATCCCACTCTTGGTTTTGGCTCAGGTCAGGATCTCAGAGCCGTGAGATCAAGCCCCAAGTCGAGCTCTGCCTTTAGTGGAGTCTGCTTGTCCCTCTCCCTCCCCCTCTGCCCCTCTGCCTGTGTGCGCTCTCTCTCTAAAATAATAAAATCTTAAAAATATATATATTCAAATCCATATACACTCTAGGCATTTTCAAATGATGAGATAATATGTTTGCATGTATTTATGTTCACTACTCTTTTCAAATGTCTGTAGGCATGATAAGATTAGTCAAATATAAATTAATTTAAAAGATACATTGTTTTATTGAATTCATAGATCATTTTCATTAGCTATTTTTGCAGTGATTACAAATACTAAAATATAACTACTATCGGATATTGGTCTGAGAAAATGTTTGATGTTAGAAAATATTCCCCACAGTCACATAGGCTGAGAACTACTGTTTTAGAAGAAAAAACAGAGGTAATATCGCCCGAAAGAGAAAGCAACTAGAATTGGGGGCAGGGAGTGCAGTGAAGGCAGTGCGGTCAAGTGGAGAGAACAGAAGGCCTTGTCACCAGTTCAGATCCCCTCTGCACCATTTCCTAGCTCTGGGATCCTGAGCAAATTATGTCTCTTTCTATGGCTGGTTTCACCAATAAGTTACAATATTATCCAAATTTAGAGTGTTGTTGCGAGGATTAATGGCAATGTATGGGAAGAATCTGGAACATAACAGCTACTCAATAAATTGTAACCATTTATAGCTACTTTGAAAGAGAAGGTAATTAATTCCGAGAAACAAATGAAATCCAAAATAAAGGAAACTAAAAAATGCTGAAAATTTGATAAGAGGATAGTAAATACAGAGTCAGAGCATAGACAGGCCCTGCCACTAAGGAGGTGAACATAAACTACATGTAACCTGTGGACTCCAGATGCTTCCTCAGTAAAATAAAGCAGCTGGACTCAGTTTTAAATCCTATAATTTTCCTTAAATTACTCTTAGGGAGAATAAGAATGTCAATCCTAGATACAAGTTTTGGTTGAGCTGCTGAGGAATTGCTGCACACTCTTGGCAGCTTTTTGATCTCTGTTCCTCCCCCACCCCTCAGGGCCTCAAAGAACCTAGAATTAAGGACCAAGGCTGCAGCAAGCCTGGTGGCAACCACATAAAGCTCCAAGAGTTTGAAGTCACATATGTGGGTTCAGAAGGAATTTCCCAGCCATTACTGGGATTTGTTTTGTAATTTTTGCCAATATGATGAGCATAAAGTAAGTTTTCAATATTACTTTACTGTGACTTTTCTGAAAATTTGGTATGGGGTTCTCAGCTTATTATCATATTTGTATTTATGATTTGAATTTGCTCTTTTCTGAAATGCCTTTTTATAACTTGTGCTTATTTTCCTATTGAATGTTTCCTTTATTGTCAATTTTAAGAAATTTTTTCTGTTATATTCAACATAAATTATGTATATTGCCATGTACTTTGAAAATATTTTCCCAAAATGTTTACTGATTTGACTTTTGCCACACAGAAAAATATTCAAATTTTATAGTGTTAAATATGGTTATATTTCTTTTAATGGTGCAGTTTACTTTTTATTTCCCAAGTTCTACCCCCAATTCCCTAAATTTCTTGAAATATTATAATCTGTATTTTTTAACATTTAAATTATAATGTTAAAATTGCTTTGAATATAGTGTGAAATAGGGAATCAAATGTGTTTCTTTCTAGATGGTTAACCATTTGGGCCTGAACCATTTATACATTGAACCATTATCTTCCTATCAAACTGATTGTCCAGCTTTGTAATATATTAAATTTGCATGATGACTGGAAGGCTAAACTAATACTGTACTGTTTTTGCTATAGTGACCAGAGGCAGTTTGTTGTATTCAGTTCTCTACTCTCTCTTGCCATGTGACCCCATAGTGCACAGGAGTGGGTAGAGCACATTTCCCACATCCCATTGATGTTGGGCCTGGCCGTGTGACTTATTTTGGTTAATAGAAGATGAACAGAAGTGAAAGTGTGCTAGTTTCAAGCCAACCCCTTTGTCCTTCTATGAATCACCATGAGAAGAACATGTCCCACATGCTCTAAGGATGCAAAGAGAATGGAGCAGAGCTGAAACCAACCTAAAACCTGAATTCCAGTCTCCCAATACAAAGCATGAAGTAAAGCCATCCCAGACAACCCAAAGACACATGAGAAGAAATGTTTGTTGTAAGCACTGACTGTGAGGCTGTCATGTATTATCATGGCAATAAGATATGATTGGTACATATGACCACAGCATGACTTAACACCTAGCAAGGAATCCATACCTATTCATTTTTATGTATGTTTAGCTATACTCAGCTATATATTCTTTCATAGGAACATTCATATAAACGTTATTAAACTCTATCATATATAATCCATAGGTTATGAAAATAACCCATAAATTTAAGTCATTATTTATAATTATGTCCCATGTCTTTTCATTTTACTCAGATCTTTTTTTTTTTCATGTTCTGTAATGTAACTTTATAGTTTTCTTGGAGTCCTTTATCACATAGCTTGTCTCTGTTAGAAATGGATTATTTCCCCAATTCTGTTTCTAGTTTCTTACTGCCAGTGAAGATGAAGCTAATAATTTCTGCATATTAACTTTATTTCCAACTACCTTATCAAATTCCCAAATTAAATCTACTAGTTTTCTTTACTAGAGTATTGGATTTTTTAAGATATCTAGTCATATCAGTAGGATAAACCATAATTGTATCCCTCTTTTTTATAGTGTTTAAATTTACTTTCACGGGGCACCTGGGTGGCTCAGTTGTTAAGCATCTGCCTTCGGCTCGAGACATGATCCCACGGTCCTGGGATCAAGTCCCACATCGGGCTCCCAACTCTGCGGGAAGCCTGCTTCTCCCTCTCCCACTCCCCCTGCTTGTATTCCCTCTCTCGCTGTCTCTCTCTCTGTCAAATAAATAAATAAAAATCTTTTAAAAAATAAAATAAATAAATTTACTTTCACTTTATTGTCTTATTGTGGTCAATGTAATGCAAAGTCTTGGTGAACAACATTATAGAAGGCAGCCTAAATACATCGTTAAATTAGAATTGAATGTAACAGGATTTAGAAATGCTAAACTATGTATCATTATAGACCAAAAAAAACTTTTTAAAAGAAAGATATTTCATGGTTCCTCACTAAGTGTTCAACCAGGGGAGTTCTATCACTTACAAAATATCCATGTGAATCAAGCTGCTTTGTTCCTCTAGCATTAAGATTTTAATCCTGATAATACTTTGGTTAGAAGCAACCCTGTTCTTTGGGGCAGGAAAAGATCAAGATAGGCCTGGAAAATGTTGTTGCTAGAAAACAAGGAAGCTTTTTAAATGCATGAAGTAGTGCTGAAGACACAAAGGAAGGTCTAAAGGGGTTTGCAGTAGCCAATTAGAACAATATCAGCATCAAAAGGAAAATAAAAATTCTAGTTGGCTGGAACAGGCTGGAAAAAAGCCATGTATCTAATGATACTCAAAAAGAAAAATGGAAAAGTAAATGTAAAAATAATTGATGAATTTATATAGTTTTAATGAGAGAAGAGTGTTGATTTGTGCAGGCCTGTTTAAATATATACTTTTTTTATTTTATTTTTTAAAGATTTTATTTATTTGACAGAGAGAGAGCACAAGCAGGGGGAGCAGGAGAGGGAGAAGCAGGCTCCCTGTGGAGCAAGGAGCCTGATGAAGGACTCAATCCCAGGACCCTGGCATCATGACCTGAGCTGAAGGCAGATGCTTAACTGACTGAGCCACCCAGGTGCCCTAGTATATATTTATTTATAGACACACCTACCTACACATTTTCCCTACCAGTCTAAGTACAGTGGATTGCAAAAACAGGAAATAGATTGAATATCAGAGAATTTAGCCCAAAAAAAGGGTATTATGTACATAGGCATACCTCAAAGACACTGTGGATTTGGTTCTAAACCACTGTAATGTGAGTCAAATGATTTTTTTTAATTTCCCAATGCATATAAAAGGTATGTGTATAATATACTGTACTCTATTAAGTGTGCAATAGCATGACATCTTAAAGTACATACCTTCATTAAAAAATATTTTATTGCTAAAAAATCCTAGTCCTCATCTGAGCTTTCAGTGAATTGTAATCTTTTTGCTGATGGAGGATCTTCAATCTTGATGGCTGCTGACTGATCAGGGTGATCAGGGTGGTGGCTGCTGAAGGCTGGGGTGTCTGTGGCAAGTTCTTAAAATAAGACAACAGTGAAGTTTGCCACATCAACTGACTTTTCCTCTCCCAAACAATTTCTCTTAGCATGTGATGCTGTTTGGAAGCATTTTACCTACAGAATGTTTTTCAAAGTTGGAGTCCATCCTCCCAAACCCTGGTGTTGCTCTACCAACTAAGTTTATGTCATATTCTAAATCCTTTGTTGTCATTGCAACAACATTTACAGCATCTTCACCAGGAGTAGATTCCATATCAAGAACCCACTTTCTTCACTCTTCCATAAGAAGCAACTCCTCATCTGTTGAAGTTCTATTAGGAGATTGCAGAAATTCAGTTGCATCTTTAGGCTCCTCTTCTAATTATCTCGCTATTTCCACCATATCTTTAGTTACTTCCTCCACTGAAGTCTTGAACCCTTCAAAGTCATACATGAGGGTTGGAACTAATTTTTTCTAGACTCATGTTAATCTTGATATTTAGGCCTTCCCCAATAAATAATGAATGTTCATAATGGCATCCAAAATGGTGACTCCTTTCCAGAAGGTTTTCAATGTACTTTACCCAGATCAGAGGACTCACTATCTGTAGCAGCTATAGCCTTACAAAATATATTTCTTAACCAATAAAACTTGAAAGTCAAAATTACCCCCTGATCCATGAACCACGGAATGGATATAGTGTTGGCAGGACTGAAAACAACATTAACCTTGTTTTACATCACCATCAGAGCCTTTGGGTGACCAGGCACATTGCCAATTAATGGTAATATTTTGAAAGGAATCTTTTTTTCTGAGCAATTGGTCTCAACTGTGAGCTTAAACTATTCAGTAAACCATATTATACACAGATGTACTGTCATCCAGGCTTTTATACAGCAGAGGCAGAAGAGATTTAACATAATTCTTAAGGGACCTAGGATTCTGGGGATGGTAAATGAGCACTGGCTTCAATTTTAAGTTACCAGCTGTATTAGCCTCCAACAAGAGAGTTAGTCTGTCCCTTGAAGATTTGAAGCCAGGCACTGACTTTTCTTCTCTAGCTATGAAAGTCCTAGATGGCATCTTCTTCCAATAGAAGGCTGTTTTGTCTACATTGAAAATCTGTGGTTTAGTGAAGCCACCTTCATTCATTATCTTATTTAAATTTTCTGGATAAATTGCTACAGTTTCTATATCAGCACTTGCTACTTCATCTTGCATATTTATGTTATGGAGATGGCTTCTTTCCTTCAGCTCATGAACCCACCTCTAATTTGTGGTGCCCCCAACACAATTACAATAATAACATTAAAAATCACTGATCAAAGATCACCATAACAAATATAATAATAATGAAAAAGTTTAAGATATTGAGAGAATTACCAGAATATGACTCAGAGATAGGAAGTGAGTCAACACTGTTGGAAAAATGGTACTGATAGACTTGCTCAACACAGAGTTACCTCAAACCTTCAATTTGTAAAGAAAAAAAGTAATAACTGCCAAGTGCAGTAGTAAAGAACAGTAAAATGAGGTATGCTTGTATTAAGAAAATTTTACATTGCCTCTGAGGAATAAAAACTAACCAAATAAAAAAGCAGGCCATATTCTTTGATAGGAAGACTCAATGTCATAAAAGTATCAATTTTTCCCATTTTAGACCCCAATAACAACAAAGGTGGTTTTATTTTTGTTGAACTGGGAAATCTTTTTTTTTTTTAAGATTTTATTTATTTATTTATTTGACAGCAAAAGAGAGTGAAAGAGAACACAAGCAGGGGGAGTAGCAGGCAGAGGGAGAGGGAGAAGCAGGCTCCCCACTGAGCAAGGAGCCTGACGTGGGCCTGGATCCCAGGACCCTGGGATCATGACCTGAGCTGAAGGCAGATGCGTAACCATCTGAGCCACCCAGGCTCCCCTAACTGGGCAATCTAATTCTAAAGTTCATAATGAAATTTCCTTTAAAAAATGAATTATTTTGGAAGTATATTTCTAAGATGCATCCAAACTGTTAACAAACAATAAGTTTAAAAGTTTAGAAAGTGTCAGAAAAATATGCAAATTGTAGAGACTTTATAAATGATAAAAAATTTCAAATTAGTGGAGGAAATTATTCATAAGTGGAATTAGAGGACAGGGAAAATATTTGGAAAAATATAAAATTTGATCCCAAATGCACCAATTACATTTAAATAAATGTAGTAAAGTTTTTAATATTAAGACAAATCATAAGATTATTAGATATCTTATAAATATCCTTTCTCAGGTTAAAGAAATTCTTTCTTTGCCTGGTTTTCTGGGGCTTTATTTTTTGTTTTTTAATAGATGTTGAATAATTGTCAGAGTTGTTTTTGTTTTGCTTGAGATCAAGCAAATTGACTTTCACTTTAATATATATTAATATGGTAAGTGATATTTCTAGATTTTATCTAAACCATCCTTCATTTCTGGGATAAATAAAACTTGGTCATGGTTTACTAACATTTTAATATTTTGTTGGTTTGTACATATTTTCCTTGGAAATATTATATCTATGATCATGAGCAGCATTGATCTATGATTTTTGTTTCTCATAGTGAGTTCAGCTTAGTTTCAAAGTCACACTGACCTAATGTATTAAGTAACAAAAAACTTCCTTCTTCTATTCTCTGGGAGAGTTTGTATCAAAATAGGAATCATCTGTCCACTATTTGGTGGAGGACATCTGTATAACTATCAGGATTTTATTTGTTCTTAATGGGAAAATTTTAACTTCTGATTTGATTTCTTTAATAACATTGGGACTATTCTGGCTTTCTACTTTATCTTGAGTAAATTTTGGAAAATTACATTTTTCTATGTAATTGTCAATTTCATCCAGTTCTGTATGTAGTCTTCGATAACTGTTGTGAAACAAACCATCCCCAAACCAAGTGGATTAAAACAACACAATAATTTATTGTGCTCACTAATCTGCAATTTGGGTAGGGTTTAGTTGGATGGCTTGTCCACACAGCATTATCTGGGGAGGATAACTGAAGCTAAATGGTTCACTTCCAAGATGACTCACTCACATGGCTGGTAAGCTCTCTATTGGGACCTGAGTTGGGGCTGTTGGACTGATGTCTCCGTTATTCTTCACGTGGGTATCTCACAGAATTGCTTGGATTCAATAAAGCAAGATGGATTGGTTCCAGACATGAGTGTTCCAAGAGACAGGAAATGGAAGCTGCCAGTCTCCTAAAGTCTGAGCCTGAGAAAAGGAGAATACCATCATTCTCCATATTCAATTGGTCAAATTATCAGAGAGCCTATCCAGAATTAAGGACAACAGACATAGATCTTGATAGGAATGTCAAGAAATCTTTATTCCATCACAAGTTACTCACATAAGATTATTCTTATAGTATTATCCTTTAAGTATCCTGTCTGTAGTAACATCTTGTTTTCCTTTTTATTAATGTTTATTTATTCTCCCCACCACTTTTTTCATTCTTTCCAGTTTCTCTTGTACTCTCTTCATGGAATCAAGTTTTAGTTTAGTTGATTCTATTATAGTTCTGCTATTTTATTAATCTCTATCTTTTTAATTGTTTTATTCCATGTATTTTTCTGAGGTTAGTTCTGCCGCTATTTTGATTTCTTCTTTTGGATGATTTTTAACACAAGCATTTAAAGTGATATGTTTCCCCACATTTAAAGTAAATGCAGAAAAGAAATACCATAGCAAACTTGTCTGCTACCTTTTGAAATGCCTCTTACAAGGCTGGGCCTTGACTGGTATATTAGAACATATTTTGGGAGGGTTCCCAGCATTAACCGATAAGAGTGGTTCACTGTGCCTAAACTCTACCAACAATAAGGTTTATTCTGAAGACTTTGCTTTCATTATGTGGGTACCCACCAGGCAAGGGGTACCTATATAACCAGTTCACAATAAAAACCCTGGTCACTGGGTCTCTAATGAGATTCCCTGATGGGCACAATTTTATATGTATTGTCAAAAGTCCTTGCTGGGTGAATTAAGCATGTTCTGTGTGATCCACTGAGAAAAGGCACTTGGAAACTTGCCCTTGGTTTCTCCTGACCCAGCTTTGCTGATTGTACTTGGTACAGTTTTGTTATAATAAATCATAGCTATAAGTACAACTACATGCTGAGTCCTGTGAATCCTCCTAATTGTTGAACCAGAAGGTCATCTTGGTGACCACCAACATGGTAACACTTTGACTTTGTCCTATGTTTTTTGATATATAGCTTATTCATCACCACTCATTACTTTCTAATTTCCACTATGGTTTTTCTCTTGGACCCACATTTATTTGGAAAGAGATAAATATGTAGTTAAAATCCTTTTCAAGTATTTTTATTATCAATTTCTAACCTAGTTGCATTGTGGTCATAGAGTGGATATAAGATATTATCTCTGATATTTTGGTGACTTGCTTTCAGGCCTACTCTATGTTCAGTTTTCATAAACAATGAACATGTGCTTGAAAAAAAAAAGTATATGTTGTCAAATCATTATTGGCAGTATATATATATAAATTACTGAAGGAGTCCCTTTCCCAGATCAGTTAGGAAAAAAGGTGCTTCTCTTACTAATTTCTAGAAATACTAAGCAAGAAGTAATCTAATATAGGGAATCAGTTACCGGTTACCAAAACACAATTAGGAGTCCTAAGAGATCAAATGTCAAAGACAATCACTGCAAGTTTTTAAGAAATCAGGACATTGTAGGGATGACTGAAAACTGTCATGATGGTTTCCACTTCCTGTATCCCTGAGGTGGATGATTCATAGGAGAACCAGGTGCCTGTGATGGCATTATAAGAAATATATATTTGGCCTTCATTACACTTTCTGGCTCAGAGTTCCTAAAACCCTTAGAATTTACTAATAAGAGTGATAAGTTATCTTTTATTATTTGTAACAAGCCCCTCCCAAACACATCTGAATTTATGTTAATGAAATGAACTTTGGAAAGCCCCTAAGCCAGAGGAACCAACCCTGTGATTAGAGGGTTGCAACTTTCAGCCCTACTCCTGACCTGCAGGAAGGGGAGAGGGCCTGAAGACTGAGTTCAATCACCAAGGGCCAATGATTTAATCAATTGAACCTACATAATAAGAATCCCACATGAGCTACTATTTCCCCACTTACAGTGCCCTATGCCTCTCTTTTATCTGTCTATTCCCAACTTACATCCTTTTATATTAAACTAGTAATATAGTAGGCAAACAGAGGAATTTTCCCGATACAAGTCTTTTTCCTTTTTCACCCCTGTTATCTGCCAAAGCCCACACACCACCCTCATCTCCAGAGCAGTAAAAAGCTTCTGCATCAACTACCTTCAAAGTATCATAGGACTCTTCCATGGTAGAATCTAAGCCAGAAATCTTAGGGCAAAGGATTTTAAAAATAGATTTGCCATACTTTCTGTGCCTAAAAACCAGGATAAAACATAAAAGAGTAGGGATGAGTGCAAGGTGGCCCTGGGAAACCCCTGACCCACACACACTTCAGCTCCAGTATGTGAAGGACCATAGGACACACCAGCCCATGCTCATTTCAGTGCCAGCTGTCCCACTGAGTGGCCTCAGTGCAGAGCGCTTTGGGATACATTGGCCCATGCTCACTTTAGCTCCAAATATCCCACCAGCGTGGCCCCAGTGAAGCACACCCCAGGATCCTGGGATAGCACATTCACCAGCTCCTACTATACCACCAAGGCAGCCCTGATGCAACATACCCCAGGAATGCCTGGCCTACACCTGCTTCAGCTCTAGCTGTCCTGTCAAGGTGGCCCCATTTGCTGTACCCTAGAACTCCTGAGACCTTGCCCACTCCAGTCCCAGAAAAAGTTGGCCCCAAAACAGTGCAGTCTAGGATGCTCCATCCAGATCTGTGCCCTCTCCAGCTGCAGCCAGCCACCTAGCAAAGCTTCCAAGCACACTAAGTCTACACAGAGGATATTCATACACAAGGCTACCCCATTAAGCCCAGCAAAGGTAATTCACAGAAACATGCAGAGAAAGTCAAACAAAATGAGACAGAGGAATGTGCTCCAAAAGAAACACAAGCTAAAACCCAATTAAGAAAAATAAATAAATAAAACTAATGAAATTGAGGTAAGAAATTTGCCTGATAAAGAGTTCAAAGTAATGGGCATAAAGATACTTACTGAATTCAAAAGAATAAAGAAAAACCATGAGAACTTCAACAAAGAGTTGGAATATATATGAGAGAACCAATCAGAGTTAAAGAATACAATAACTGAAAAGAAAAATACACTACAGGGAATATAAACATTAGATGACATACAAGAATGGATCAGCGATCTGGAGCACAGAATAGTGTAAATCACCCAATTAGAACAACAACAACAAAATTTAAAACATGAAGATAGTTTAAAGGACCTCTAGGACATCAAACATACTAAATTCCATTACAGGGGCCCCAGGAGAAGAGAGAAAGAGAAAGGGGCAGAAAACTTATTTGAAGATACAATGGCTGAAAACTTTCCCAACCTGGGGAAGAAAACAGACATCCAGGTCCAGGAAGCACAGAGAGCCCCAAACAAGATGAACCCAGAAAGATCCCCACAAGACATATTATAATTAACATGGCAAAAGGCAAAGATATAGAGAGAATCCTAAAGGCAGCAAGAGAAAAATATATAGTCACACAGAAGGGAACATCTATAAGACTATGAGCTTATTTTTCAGCAGAAACTTTGCAGGCCAGAAGAGAGTGGCAGGATATATTTAAAGTGCTAAAAGAGAAAAAAAACCAAGAATAATCCACCCAACAAGGTTATTACTCAACATTGGAGAAATCGTTTCCCAGACAAGCAAAAACTGAAGGAATTCATTACCACTAAACTGACCCTACAAGAAATGTTAAAGGACCTTCTTTAAGCAGAAAAGGCCATAACTAGAAATTAGAAAATACATAAAAGAAAAAAAGAAAATACTGGTAAAGCAACTACAGGCATTAATAAAGGCAGTGGATCGGCCACTTAAAAAGCAAGTATGAAGGTTAAAAGGCAAAAATAGTTAAATCAGCTATAACTACATAAGCAGTTAAGAGATACACCAACTAAAAAGATGTAATATGATGTAAAAAAATATAAAACTTGTGTGGATGGGTAAAAATGTATTGCTTTTAGAATGCATTTGAATTTAAGCGACTCTCAGTTTATAATAGACTGATATATATTTAGTTGATATATATGAACTCATGGTAACTACACACCAAAAACCTACCATAGGTACATAAACAATGAAAACAAGAAACCTAAACATAACATACACATATATATATATATATTATGTACACATACATATATCAAAATATGCAGGAAGAGAGGGAGAAAGGAACAGAGAACTACAGAAACAACCAGAAAGCAGTTAACAAAATGGCAACATGTACTTATTGTTAACTGTTTTCTGCAGTTAACTTATTGCCATTTTGTCAACTGTTCTGGGCACCTGGGTGGCTCAGTTGATTAAGTGTCTGCCTTCGGCTCAGGTCATGATCCCAGTATCCTGGGATCGAGTCCCGCATAGGACTCCCTGCTCAGTGGGGAGTCTGCTTCCCCCTCTGCTCTTCCCTCCCCACCCCCCACTCACACTCTCTCTCTTTCTCTCTCTCTCTCTCACAAAAATAAAATCTTTTTTAAAATAATTATTATTATCAAATATAAATGGACTGACTGCTCCAATCAAAAGATATAGAATGACTGAATGGATAAAAAAACAAGACCTGTCTATATTCTGGCTACAAGAGACTCACTTCAGATCTAAAGACACACACAGACTGAAAGTAAAGGGATAGAAAAACATATTCCATGCAAATGGAAACAAAAAGAAAGCTGGAGTAAGAATACTTATACCAGACAAAATAGACTATAAAACAAAGACAGTAAAAGAAGACAAAGAAGGACATTGCATGATGATAAAGGGGTCCATCCAAGAATATAATATTCATAAATATTTAAGCACCCAGGGGCACCTGGGTGGCTCAGCCAATTGAGCATCTAACTCGTGATTTTGGCTCAGGTGGTGGTCTCAGGGTCATGGGATCAGGCCCCACATTGGGCTCCATGTTGGGCATAGAACCTGCTTTGGATTCTCTCTCCCCCTTCCTCTCTGCAGCCCCCTCTCTAAAAATTTTTTTAAATGAAATAAATAAATATTTAAGCACCCAAAATAAGAGCACCTAAATATATAAAGCCAATATTAACAGATATAAAGGGATAAAGTGACAGTAATACAATAATAGGAGGGAACGTTAATATCCCATTTACATCAATGGGTAGATCATCCAGACAAAAATCCATAAGGAAACACTGATCTTAAATGACACATTAGATCAGATAAACTTAATACACATACAAAGACTATTTCATCCAAAAACTGCAGAACACATCCTTTTCAAGTGTCCATGGAGCAGTCTTCAAGATAAATCACATGTTGTTAGGCCACAAAACATAATCTCAATAATTTCAAGAATATCAAAATCATATCAGGCATCTTTTCCCACCCCAACAGTATGAAACCAGAAATAATTACAAGAAGAAAACTGGAAAAAAACACAAGCATGTGGAGACAAAACAACATGCTAATGAACAATCAATAGGTCAACAAAGAAATGAAAGAGGAAATCAAAAAATAAATTGAGGTAAATGAAAACAGCAACACAACACTTCAAAATCTATGGGATGCAGCAAGCCATTCTAAGAAGTTCATAGCAATACAGGCCAACTTTAAGAAACAAGATAAATCCCATATAAGCAATCTAACTTTACACCTTAAGAAACTAGAAAAAGAACAAATAAAGCCCAAAGTTAGTAGAAGGAAGGAATAATCAAGATGAAAATGGAGGTATATAAAATAGAAACTAAAAAATGTATATATACAAAGATCAATAAAACTAGAGCTGATTCATTTGAAAAGATTTTTTTAAAAATCAGTAAACCTATAGTCGAACTCATCAAAGAGAGGGTCCAAATAAATAAAATCAGAAATGAAAGAGGAAAAGTTATAACTGACAACACAGATATATAAAGGATCAAAGAGACAACTGTAAATAATTATACACCAACAAACCGGAAAATCTAGAAGAAAGGGATAAAGTTCTAGAGAGACACAACATTTCAAGACAGAATCACAAAGAAATAGAAAATGTGAATAGACAGACAGATTACAAATAATGAAACTGAATCAGTAATTTAAAAACTCCCAACACAAAAGTCTAGGACCAGACAGCTTCACAGGTGAATTCTACAAAAGATTAAATATTTAGTATCCACTCTTCTGAAATTATTCCAAAAAAACTGAAGAGAAAGGAACACTTCCAAACTCATTTTATGAGGCCAAGATTACCTTGATACCAAAACCAGAAAAATACACTACCAAAAAGAAATGTACAGGCCAACATTCCTGAAGAACAAAGATACAAAAATCCTCAACAAAATATTAGCAAGCCAAATTCCACAATACATTAAAAGGGTCACTCACTATGATCAAGCAAGAAAAATTCAACATCTACAAATCCAAGCACATTAGCAAAACCAAAGATAAAATTATATGATCATTTCAATAGATACAGAAAAAGCATTTGACAAAATTCAACATCTATTTAAGATATAAACTCTCAACAAAGTGAGTACAGAAGGAATGTATCTCAACATAATAAAGGCCATGTATGACAAATCCACAACTAACATCATACTCACTGCTGAAAGTCTGAAGCGTTTCCTCTGAGGTCAGGAACAAGACAAAGTAGTCCACTCTCACCACTTTTATTCAACATAGTATTGGAAATCTTAGCTATAGCAAGTAGGTAAGAAAAAAAGAAAAAAAAATCCAAATCGGAAAGGAAGAAGTAAAACTGTCACTATTTGCAGATGACATGATCGTATATATAGAAAACACTAAAAACTCCACTAAAAAACTATTAGATTTAATAAATGGATTCAGTAAAGTTGCAGGATAAAAAATTAACATACAGAAGTCAATAGCATTTCTGTAAACTAATAATGACTGATCAGAAAAAGAAAACAAGCCCATTTACAATTGCATCAGAAAGAAATACCCCCAAATAAATTTAACTAAGAAGATGAAAGGCCTCTACTTTGAAAACTGTAAGAAATGGATGAAAAAAAATTGAAGATAATGCCAAAAAAAAAAAAAAAGGAAAGATGTTCCATGCTGATGGATTGGAAGAATTACTATTGTTAAAATGTCCATACTCCCCAGACCAATCTAAAGATTCAGTGCAGTCTCCATCAAAATACCAATGGCATTTTTCACAGAATTAGAATAATCCTAAAATTTGTGTGGAACCGCAGAAGAGCCTGAACAGTCAAAACAATTTTGAAAAAGAAGAACAATGCTGGAGGTATCATGCTCCTTGATTTCAAACTATACTACAGAGTGATAGTAATCAAAACACTATGGTACTGGCACAAAAATAAATACATAGCACATAGATCAATAGAATAAAGAGCCCAGGAATAAATCCCTACCTATTTGATTAATCTGTGACCAAAGGAGGCCTGAGTATACAATGGGGGGAAAGACAGTCTCTCTAATAAATGGTGTTAGGATAACTGGATAGCTACATGCAAAAGAATGAAACTGGATCCTTTTATTGTACCATATCCAAAAATAAATGCAAAATGAATTAAAGACTTGAATTTATGACCTGAAACTATAAAATTCCTAGAAGGCAGTGAGCTCTTTGACATTGGTCTTGGCATTATGTTTTGCAACAGTTCCTCAGGCAAGGGCAATAAAAGCTAAAATAAACAAATGGGATCACTTCAAACTAAAAAGCTTTGCACAGTCAAGGAAATCAATAAAATGAAAAGGCAACTTACAAAAGGGGAGAAGATATCTGCAAATCATACACTCGATAAGGGGCTAATGTCCAAAATACACAAGGAACTTACACAAGTGAATACTAAAAAAACAGCCCAATTAAAAAATGGGCAGAGGACTTCTATAGACATTTTTCCAAAGACCTACATATGGCCTACAGTTACATGGAAAGATATTCAACATTACTAATTACCAGAGAAGTGCAAATCAAAACCACAATGAGATATCACCTTCCCCCTTTCAGACTGTCTTATTACCAAAAGATAAAAAATGTTAAATGCTTGTGAGGATGTAGAGAAAAGGGAACCGTCTTACATTGTTGGTGGAAATGTAAATCGGTGCAGCCACTGTGGAAAACACTATGGAGTTTCCTTGAAAAAATTAAAAATAGAGCTACAATATGATCTAGCAATTCCACTTCTGAGTATCCAAATAAAATGAAAACACCAATTTGAAGAGATATGTGCACTGCTATGGACTGTTGCAACATTACTTAAAATAGCCAAGATATGAAAGCAATCTAAGTGTCCATCTGTAGATGTAGGGATAAAGAGAATGTGGTAAGTACACACACACACACACACACACACACACACACACACACAGGAATATCACTCAGCCATTAAAAGAAGAATGAAATCTTGCCATTTGCAACAACATGGATGGACCTATAGGGTATTACGCTAAGTGAAATAAGTCAGAGAAAGACAAATGCCATATGATTTTACTTACATGTAGAATCTAAAAAACAAGACAAACACACACAAACAGAAACAGGCTTATAGATACAGGGAACAAACTGTTGGTTACCAGAGTGGGGAGCTGTTGTGGAGAAAGTGTAAAACAGGTGAAGGAAATTAAGAGGTACAAATTTCTAGTTATAAAAAAAATAAGACATGAGGATATGATGCACAGCATAAGGTATATAGTCAATGTTATTGTAATAATTTTGGTTACAGATGGTAACTAGACTTACCATGAGGATCATTTGTAATTTGAAAAATATCAAATCACTATAATGTACACCTAAAACTAATAAAATATTTATGTCAATTACACTTAAAAAAGTAGGGATAGATAAGCACGTAAAACACACACAAAAAAACAAAAACTGAAAAGGCAACAAAACCCCATAATATGCAGCACAGTACACCAACTAAAAGATAGGTAGCCCCTCCTACAGGCTTCAGAGCCACTGTGCGTACAGAGCTTGGAGAGCTCGGTTTGGTTCCCACCGGAACATTTTCATCAAGTTTGTGTAAGACACAACAACACCAGCAGGTGTGAATGCCCTTAGGTAAAGCTTTTTAATTCTGTAGTTTAAGTAATCTCCACTTTTACTGATTTGGGGCTGCCTTTTTCATCAGTTAATGAGAGAGAAAAGTTCTAATCATTTACTACGATGGTAGATTTATCATTTTCTTATAATTTTGTTAAATTTATATATTTTAAACTCATCAGTTACATGAAATTTTAAATTAACTATATGGTCCTGGTAAATGAATATTTCATCAATATGTAGTGATCTTATTTATCTCTCTTAATATTGTTTTTGCCCCTGTGTCTATTTTATCTTATCTACGACTAATATGAGCATACCAGTTTTCTTCAAATAGTATTGGTCTGGCATTTCTTTATTCCATCTCATAAATTTCAACCTTTCTGTGCTCTTTTATTTTTTAAGTCGATGCTTTATAAACAGCACATAGCTAGATTTTGTGGGATTTTTATTCAGTCTGAAAATTCTTGTCTTTTGCCTAGAAAGTTTCTACATTTACCAGGATGACCTATTTGCTTAGATTAATTTCTGTCATATTATTTGTCTTATTTTTTCTTTATTTCTTTTCTTCTCCCTCATTTCTTGCATACTTTTAAATAGGCTGAATTTCTTTGTTGTTGTTTCCACCTTAAAATATTCCTGTACTAATTTGGAAGTTAAATATTTTACTTCTATTCTTTTGGTATTTCCCTTGATGTTTCAACAGACCAACTTAATTTCCAAATTTAAACAATTTGTTATCCCCTCCCAAATAATGTAATTAGATCATACAGTTATAACAGTGACTGCTTTTATAAATTACATGCTATTTTTTCCTAATATTTTAATTCTATCTTTTCTAATTAGCAAAAATTAGTTATTACTGCTGGTGTTTGGCACTGTACTCATGTTTTCTCTAATAAAAAAATCTGATAAATAGCACATCTCCTACCTGTCCAAGTTCTGAACTAATTAAAAGCAAGTATATGGGAAAAAAAAATATGACTGGTATTTGAGATCCTGGTTTAAATCTGTGCACCAGAGAGCTTCATGATACTGAGCCGCAGATGAGACAGTTACCCACAGGCAGTGGTGAATACATGGGCCTGTGCCTGTGGGAGGACTTCCCTGTAAGCATGGCTGAGGAGCAGAATGGAACACCGGCTTTCTGCATCTGATCACAAACTTTATAAATCCAATTATAAATCGTCTACAGTATCACTGCTTTTGTTACATGTTAAATCCTTTAATTGCAAGTTTGTAATTAATGTAAAAATACTCCCTTCCGTCCACTTTTTAAGGATTTGAAGCATTTATATGAAGTTGGAAGTTTCCTTTTTTTTTTTTTAAAAAAGATTTTATTTATTTATTTGACAGAGAGAGACACACAGAGAGAGGGAACACAGCAGGGGAAGTGGGGGAGGGAGAAACAAGCTCTCCACCGAGCAGGGAGTCCTATGTAGGCTCCATCCCAGGACCCTGGGATCATGACCTGAGCGGAAAGCAGATGTTTAAAGACTGAGCCACCCAGGCACCCTGAAGTTACTAGTTTCTAATCTTTAAAATATTTGGGAAAAGTTGATTAGCAAGCTTTTATCATTTCTAAATTTTGACAGTACACAAGTACTGTGTACACTTTTAGATACATTTTGTTAAATAAATGTGTAATAAATGTAGCATTAAATGAAGTGATAATAGCAGTATGTGATTTTCACATACAAAGTCCCTGGGACATTTAAAGATCTTGGCAACAATTCTGTTCGTCAAACATGCCAAATACTATTGAGCAACGTTGACAAGAATGGGCATCATTGTCACATGCATACTTTTAATGGAATGGCATTAGAGTTTTTTAGAAGGATTTTGCTGTTTATTCAGTTGTTTGGTAAGTTATTATCATTACATTTAAGTTAATTTATAAAATGGTTTCAAGACAATTTTATTTAGAGTTTATTTTAGGTCTTTCTGCAGAATCTTACCAAATGCCCTTTTATCTATTTAAGTTACTATATGATTTCTTCCTTTAACATATTGATATAATGAATTATCTTGGCAGATTTCCTGATATTAAACTACCTTTGCATTACTCAAATTATCCTTCTTTGTTCATACTGTATTTTATATTGATATAGTGATGAGTTTTACTTGATCATTTACATAGAGAATTTTTCCTTCTATATTCATAGATGAACTCTGCCTATAGGTTTGTGGATCTTTACCAGTTTCTGTAGTAAGAGTCTGCTCAGTTTATAAAATAAATTTGAGGAGTTTCAGAATTAGGTAACATCAGAGGTATCGGATCTTTCAAGGACTGGTAGACAGTTGTAAAACCATTTTGTCTCGGTGTTTCTCTTGGTGTTTATTTTTTAAATCTTAGATCTTTAATTACCTTTCCAATCTCTTCTAAGATCTTTAATTACCTTTCCAATCTCTTCAGTTTCTACTTCTTGAATCAATTTGAGTATGTTTCTTCTGGTTTTTCAAATTCCACACCATTGAATTGCATGTAATATTCCTTTAATTCTTGTCATCTCTGCTACAATTATTTCTTATTGTTCCTATTTTTTTATTTTTTAATACATACTTCATTCTTTTTTAATAATAAAACTCACAAGGGCTTTTCAAATTTTTCTTTAATGTCACTTTCTTTTTGTTATAAAGTCATTGAACACTATACATTTTCCTCTGATCAAGCTTTTGCTACATCCCTGATGTTTTGCCATAATATGTTTTCATTTCATTGCTATGTAAATGGTTCCAAATTTTAGTTTTGAAACTTCTTTGATCAAAGGCTGGATACGAGACTTGATTTTTAAACAACTTTTTAGTAAATTTTATTTTTCTAATTTTCATTTTTATTTGGACAATTACCAAAAATACAGCCTGTCTTGTGTCTCTTTTTTAATATTAAGTTTTTTATGTGTGTGTGCCAAATACATGGTAGATTCTTTTTATATATTTTAAGGGCATATAACATAATTACATTATCTTTTTAAAGGATATTAAGATGTACGTGTATCTATAAAAATAGTTTTGATGACTATATTATTTAATTCTGTGATTACTTTTTTCTAATAAGTTTCTATTATTATCTGAAAGACTTCAATTAAAGTATCCCACTAAAACAGTTTATTTTTGTATATATTTTTTGTGTTTCTAATACCTTCTCCTTTATATATTTAGATGCACTGTTTGGCCATGAAAGATTTATGACTGTCATATCTTCCTTATAAATTATAGCTCTAGGGATCACAAAATCTCCTCTTTATCCTGTTTAGTCTTTTTATTCTTAGATTTTACCCTGTTTAATATTCATACTAAACCCCAGTCTTCTTTTTATTTGCATTTCTTAGTATCTCTTAGCCCATTCCTTTATTTTCAACCTGTCTTTGTGGTTCTTGTGAACAATATATAACAGGATTTTGCCTTGCAACACAGTATTACAGTGATTTTTTTTAGAGGAACATCAATTTTTTTGCATTTTCCCAGTAATATTGAAATATAACTGACATATAATATTGTATAAGATTAAGGTATACAGCATATTGATTTTATATATGTATAGACTGAAACAATTACCAATAATTTTAGTTAACATGTATCACCTCCCATAGCTACATTTTTTTTTCTTGTGATGAGAATTTTTAAGATATACTCTCTTACCAACTTTCACATATACAGTACGGTATTTTTACCTATAGTCATCATGCCATACAACGTATCTCCAGAACTTATTCATCTTATAACTGGAAGTTTCTGTGGTTTGACCACCTTCACCCATTTCTCCCATCCCTTACCCTCACCTCTAGCAACTCTCAATTTGTTCTCTGTTTCTGTAAATTCCATCTTTTAGTAGCTAAAATCAGGTCCCTCACATTTAGCATATCCACTGATAGACTTTCATTACCTCTATCTTCCTTTTTATTTATTTTACTGTTTTCTTGACCAGCTTTTTTCAAATTATAACTTTTCCCCATTCCCCGTCACAATTTGTGAGCTCTTGTTTTTTCTTTTCACTGGTGTTAATCTTATTTCCAAATTCTCAGAATTCAAATACATATTTTCTATTATTAATAATATACCAACTATTCAACTATTTCTTCTCACCAAGGTACTCTACCCAACCCCTCAGTTTTCCACATTCACACCAATAGAAGAAGACCTTAAGTACATTTTATCACCCACTTCCTCCAATGTCCTGGGTTATGATAAAATAGTTTCATATTTGTAGTTCAACTCTATTCCCTTGCAGTATATGTGACTGAAATGTATCTTATCATTTATTAGGAGAAAGATCCTAGTATCGTTGTTTTACTACTTCATCTTTTCCAATCCTGAGGACTCTGATTTGAGTCATGTGTTATTTAGAATATTTTCTTGAGTATTTTCATCAGATTGTATACACAGGTGACATATTCTCTATTCATAACTATTTGTCTTTCATCACAGTGGATAAATATCTTGGCTGGATTATAATCCATTCATCTATTTTCTTAGTATAATTTAACCGTTAGCTGACTTTCAGTGCTAAAGAAGTCCAAATCAGTTGAATACTATTTTTTTTCTTCTTAATTAATCTAAATCTTCCATCTAGAAGCTTCTAAGACTTTATCTTCGGATTTTACCAAGGTATGTCTGTATGTATCTATTTTCTTATTCATCTTGCCCGGAAGTTGGTGAGCTATTTCAATCTACATATTCAATTTTTTATTTAGCTCAGGGAAATTTTCTTCTATAATTGTTTAATTATTGCACTTCATCTGTTCCCCTATTTTTTGTCACTCCTGGGACTCCTATTATTGATATATTAATTGTACATATCTCTTTTCTAAATATCTTATTTTCTCCACAAGATTTATTTCTTTAATCTTTTCTCCTGGTTTGTTATCACTTGATTTTTCAGACCACTTTCTTGAACTACAATCCTTTGATAATGCTTTTTAAATTCAAAAAAAAAAATGCAGGAAGGACAAGATATCAGAGGGTTGGTACAGGAGCACATAACACTGTGGGATTTAAAATACATGGCAAATGGCATTGCAAAGTATTTTCAGCTAATTCTAAAGGTTCAATATCAGAATTCCAATTTTTAGGAACTGGAATACTAGGCAAATTACTAAGAAATGAGTTTATGTGAGGCGTATATAATGAGAAAGCAATAATCAAAGCTGGAGGAAACCAATAACATATTAAAAATTTGGCCAAGAACCTTTGCTAATATAGGGGCCAAAGTTCAAAATTAGTTAACCAGGAAGCTCAACTTGCTGCTCTATCTAAAGGATGCACTAGCTCTCACTCCATAATGACTGCCCTATTTGGAGAATGAGATGGTGACAAGTGCCTGAAGACCCAGGGGTAGCTGGAGTGTGAGAATTAAACTGGCCCCATCTGCTTCTAGAATAAAATTGCTCTCTAAAACCCACGGATTAATGGATTCAGGGTTTGGAGGGCAGATGAGCATAGGCGGTCCCTTATTTATACTATCAAGCACACCGGTTGTTTGCAAGCAAGGAGATGGGATATCACCCATACAGAAGTGATATCACCCATACAGAAGAAGATATCACCATACAGAAGATATGGGATATCACCCATACAGAATTCTTGCCCAACAATTCCAGTCTTCCCTGCACATTCTATTTACAGGAAGTACAAGCTGAAATAGAGTATACCATCTCTATGAATGCATGGAGTAAGATGATGGGTCAAGATTGGACAAAGAAAGTCAAAGGATCATGGGGAAATTATAGTTCACAGAAATTTTAATGCTGCAGCTGCTATTCAATGTAATGAGAGGAAGTAAACCACCTCATGATGGGAACAGAGAATGCACCTGTCTAGAGCAAGTGCTAAATGGCCTGTGTGGGGAAAAGTTGGTTAGAGAAGCATTTGATAAGTGTCATCAGTAATAGCAGAAAGGTCAAGGAAAATGAGGGTAGAAAGAGAAACCTGAGAAACAATTTGGAAAATAATCAATATCCTAGATATTTAGAAAAATTCTGAAGGCATGAATACCAAGCCAGCAAGCGTGTTTTTGCAGAGAATCAGCCAGAGAAAACAGAAGGTCAATGTACTGACAGAGGAAAGATGGATTTTCTCATCCACTTGACAAGTATATGCTTCATGTGTTATGATCTGTGGCTGTCTCTGGGGTTTTGATCAGTTATGAATGTTATTTCATTATTTGCAAGACCTGTGGGGGGAAAAATCCTATATAAATGATTGGGATTACTGCAACATGCACCTCACAGCTGCATCCAGTTTGTAAATAATTGAACAAGATTTTTCTTGCCATGGCCTACTTCCCAGGTGAATTTAATATAGGATACATCAAAATATAATAAAAAGTTAGATCAATGTAGTTCTATCTGAGCTTGTTACCACATGAAGGCCATCTTGTAGTGAAGAATACTCGAGAATGACATCTGAAACCATAGTTCCTCAGGTTGATGAGCTCAGTAATGAATCGCTCTGTTATTTCCTTCCCAGAGTGATTAAAATAGCGCTTGAGTTCTTGAACATACTGAAGTGCTTGTAAGTGAAGCAAACAGATGTCTGGTGAAAAACAAGGCAGGGCACACTCACTCAGGGGTCAGTGTCTTTATGGTGAAATCAAATCTCCTCAGCAAACTCATGATGAAAATATTCCTTCCATATTGAAGAATTCTGTTTGTGAGGGAGCTTTCTTTCCAGATGGGTTGATTGTAACTTCCATCTAACATAACTGGATCAATCTTAAGAATGTCTATTATGTATATTATTTGCATTCTCATAAATAGAGTCTGTCAGGGCATATATCTTACCTAATCATTCATTCACTCACTCAAGAATTGCTTGAGAACCAAAAGACTCCACCCCGAAATTACTAGAACTCATACAGCAATTCAGTAATGTGGCAGGATACAAAATTAATGCATAGAAATCAGTTGCTTTCTTATACACTAACAATGCAACTGTAGAAAGAGAAATTAGAGAAACGATTCCATTTACAATAGCACCAAAAACAATAGATACCTCAGAATAAACCTAACCAAAGAGGTAAAGGATCTATACTCTAGGAACCACAGAACACTCATGAAAGAAATTGAAGATGACATAAAAAGATGGAAAAACATTCCGTGCTCATGGATCAGAAGAATAAACATTGTTAAAATGTCTAGGCTGCCCAATATCCATACCTCAATGCCATCCCAATCAAAATTCCAATGACATTTTTCAAAGTGCTGAAACAAACAATCCCAAAATTTGCATGGAATCAGAAAAGACCCCGAATCACCAAGGAAATGTTGAAAAAGAAAAACAAAGCTGGGGGCATCATGTTGCCCGATTTCAAGCTATATTACAAAGCAGTGATCACCAAGACAGCATTGTACTGGCACAAAAACAGACATATAGACCAATGGAACAGAATAGAGAGCCCAGATATGGACCCTCAACTCTATGGTCAAATAATCTTCGACAAAGCAGGAAAAAATATGCAATGGAAAAAAGACAGTCTCTTCAATAAATGGTGCTGGGAAAATTGGACAGCCACATGCAGAAGAATGAAACTCGACCATTCTCTAACACCACACACAAAGATAAACTCAAAATGGATGAGAGACCTCAATGTGAGACAAGAATCCATCAAAATCCTAGAGGAGAACATAGGCAATAACCTCTTTGACATCGCCCACAGAAACTTCTTTTAAGATACATCTCCAAAAGCTAGTGAAACAAAAGCAAAAATGAATTTTTGGGACTTCATCAAAATAAAAAGCTTCTGCACAGCAAAGGAAACAGTCAACAAAACAAAGAGGCAACCCACAGAATGGGAGAAGATATTTGCAAATGGCACTACAGATAAAGGGCTGGTATCCAAGATCTATAAAGAACTTCTCAAACTCAACACCCAAAAAACAAATAATCAAGTCAATAAATGGGCAGAAGACATGAACAGACACTTCTCCAAAGAAGACATACAAATGGCTAACAGACACATGAAAAAATGTTCATCATCATTAGCCATCAGGGAAATTCAAATCAAAACCATATTGAGATACCACCTTACACCAGTTAGAATGGCAAAAATGGACAGGGCAAGAAACAACAAATGTTGGAGAGGTTGTGGAGAAAGGGGAACCCTCTTACCCTGTTAGTGGGAATGCAAGTTGGTACAGCCACTTTGGAAAACAGCGTGGAGGTGCCTCAAAAAAATTAAAAGTAGAGCTACCCTATGACCCAGCAACTGCACTACTGGGTATTTACCCCAAAGACACAGATGTAGTGAAAAGAAGGGCCATATGCACCCCAATGTTCATAGCAGCAATGTCCACAATAGCCAAACTGTGGGAAGAGCTGAGATGCCCTTCAACAGATGATTGGAGAAAGAAGATGTAGTCCATATATACAGTGGAATATTACTCAGCCATCAGAAAGGATGAATACCCAACTATTACATCAACATGGATGGGACTGGAGGAGATTATGCTAAGTGAAATAAGTCAAGCAGAGGAAGTCAATTATCATATGGTTTCATTTATTTGTGGAACATAAGGAAGAGCATGGAGGACATTAGGAGAAGGAAGGGAAAAATGAAGGGGGGGAATCGGAGGGAGAGATGAACCATGAGAGACTATGGTATCCTAGAAACAAACTGAGGATTTTAGAGGGGAGGGGGATGGGGGATGGGGGGATGGGTAAGCCCAGTGATGGGTAATAAGGAGGGCACCTACTGCATGGAGCACTGGGTGTTATACGAAATGAATCGTGGATCACCACATCAAAAACTAATGATGTATGGTAACATAATAAAATAAAATTTTAAAAAAATTACTTAACCTACTGTGTGAAAGTTTTAGTCTCAGTGGATGAAATAAAGCTGAATGAGATCTAGCCTTGAGGAACACATAAACAAGATAATTAATATCCATTACTCACCAGACTATTCTATATTGTGATATGGTTTATAAGTATAAAGTATTGTAAAAGTTCATTTTTGTTTTATTTGTTTTGTGTTTAACCCAAAGAGAGATTAGAATAGGCTACTTTGAGGATGTGATCATTGAGCCAGACTTTTTAAGAAAAGTTAACATCTATTTATGTGAGAATAAGTAGTACAGGGAGAAAACCCAGGGATCAAAGGAATGGAGAAATGAGAAACAGAATTATAAAACTTGAAGAGACCACAAAGGAACATTTGATTCAGGTGATATGTAAAACGTCTTGACCCCAAATAATCACTCTTCTCTGAATTTTTGTAGCATTTAATTAATATTGATGATATATTGCCTCATTTTTTATGTACTTGTATGTTTAGTGAGCCCTTGAGGACAGAAATAATGTATATCTTTCTATTCCCACAGAAGTGCTTAGTAAGTGGTTGGACAGCAAAAATGTTTATCAAATCAAAATAAATATATGGCAGAGAATGGTCTTGGAAATGGTGGGTGGGAAACACCTCCTCTTATTACTTTTTGTTCTTTTTGCACCTTGTAATAGTAAGATTTGATTTCTGCATCTCTTCATTCTTCATTTCTTTTATCCATTTTATTATAGTCCTTAAAAATGCACATCTCATTACTTTCTTCCATTTTCATGTGACATGACATCATTTCCTTCATGCCCCTCATTAGATTATTTAACATGCTCATCTCATTACACCTTTCCTATCTTGCATCTCATTACACCTCTTAAACATGCACATCTCATTACACAGTCCTTACATATCTCATTACACGATTCCATTTTTGTATCTCATTGTCATTTCATTTCTCCATTTTATTACATTAAAACCTAGTTCCCATTATATCTTACATATTTTGAAAATTTATATACTCTCCCTGCCTTCTTTTATGCATCTAATTATCCTGCCTCTCCTTTATGTGACCAGCTCATTACACTTTTACTTTCACCCATCTCATTTCAGCCCCGAAGGATGCCCATCTTACAGGACACTTCCTGAGACAGCTCATTAAACCACCTCACATATTCACCTCATTACAGCTTTTTAACATATACGTCTTATTACATAGAACTGTTCATGAATCTCATTAAAATCTCGGAAGGTACATATCTCACTATTCTCTTCTAGCTTACGCATCTTGTCACCACATCACAACTACACATCTCATTAAAATGCCTTTTTATTATTTTAATAGGCCCCTTTATTATAAATGTTCTATTTACCACTATTTCAGTACTTCATTATATTTTTGTATTTCTATGTATAATGAAAGTGACCACATATCTTTCAAAAAGGGGTTTTCTTAAATAGTATTTCTTATGTCTCTAAATTATTATGTTATTACATTGGTGCTTCTCAAACTGGTGCCTCAGAATGTTAATAGAGATGCAATAAAAATAAATGTAAATAACTTTGGGTAATAAGTTTATAAGTTTACACGGGTTAATAGAAAATTAATTAAATTTAAAACTTTCATTCTTAATTCAGGACTTCTTGGAGCTTTTTATATGCTATTGAGAACTATGAATATTCATGGAGATCTGACCTGCAGCATTTCTCAAATGAATCAGCCACACAGTCCAACCATAGGCTGTGTCTATTAATTGTTCCCAGAACTTGTGTCCTGTAGAGCACAACTTAAGAAAGTCTGCATTATCATACTTCATAGACATGCATATTTATATCCGCATCAATATACAGCTTTATATTTACCACTATTTATTTTACCTGCAGCCCTGCATTGTTTCCTAGAATGATGCCTGCACAAGTGATTCCTTGATTAAGGCCTCATCACAGTGGTTCCTAAACTGGTGGGTAGTAAAGTCACCTGAAGAACTTGGTAAAAATACAAAGACCCTGGACCCATCCTATTTCAGCAAGCCTGGACTCTTGTGTTTTTTAGTAGCTTTCCAGGTGATTCTGATACACACCAAAGTTTGGGAGCTACTGTTTTTTGAATGTGTACTGTGTCACATTCTATGTGAGAATACAGAACCACATTAGAAGACATGAGTCCTGACCAGAGACTTATAACAATTCAACTCTGGTGGCCACTTGCTCTCTCCGAGTCACTATGCATAGCTACACAGGTATTTCCTCCCAATGAATTGTCCTGCTTATCCATCTAACTGCTAGCAATACACTGAAGCAACAGTAGGACCCCCTCATCCACAGGGGATACCTTCCAAGACCCCCGTGGATACCTGAAACCATGGATAGTACTGAACACTACATATACTATGATTTTTTTAAACATGCATATAACTATGATAAAGTTTCATTTATAAATTAGGCATCATTGTAAGAGATTAACCACAACTAATAATAAAATAAAACATTATAACAATATACTGTGATAAAAGGCATGTGAATGCGGTCTCTCTCACTCATTCCAAATATCTTATTGTCCTATACTCACCCTTCTTCATCTTGTGAGGGAGTGAGGTGATAAAATGCCTACCTGTTGAGATGAAGTGAGGTGAAGGACGCAGGCGCTGTGGCGGAGCATTAGGTTACTACTTACCTTCTGATGATTTGTCAGAAGGAAGATCACCTGCTTCCAGACTGCAGCTGACCTCTGGTAACTGAAGCTGCAGAAAGTGAAATTGCAGGTAAGTGGGGGACTGCTGTATATACTCAGTTGGAGGACAACACTTGGCATAAGATGGACCTGAATCTCCTCTCCACCAACATCTTTTGATCTTTGGTAGAACACATTACCTCCCTGAGCATAAATTTCCTCAACTGTAAAATGGAGTAATACTTTCTCATATCATCGCTGTTAAGAATAAATGAGTGGGACACCTGGGTAGTTCAGTCGGTTAAGTATCTGACTCTTGGTTTGGCTCAGGTCATTATCTCAGGGTCCTGGGATCGAGCCGTGCCAGGCTCTGTACTCATCGGGGAGTCTGCTTAAAGATTCTCTCTCTCCCTCTGGCCCTACCCCCACCTAGGCACACCTGCTCTCGCTCTCTCAAATAAATAAATAGATCTTTAAGAAAAAAAATAATAAATAGAGCTTAATACATAGAAAATTCTTATTACAATTCCTTGCACAGAATGACTTCTCAAGAAATAATAACTATTATCAATAACTTTGACTCTCATATGTCACGTTAACTTTACTGCCTTTTTTTTAAGGATTTTTATTTATTTATTTGACAGAGAGAGCGAGAGAACACAAGCAGGGGGAGCAGCAGAGGGAGAGAGAGAAGCAGCCCCACAACACTCCTCCCCGCCCCCCCGCTGCTGAGCAGGGAGCCTAACGGGGGCTCAATCTGATGGCCACTTGCTTGAGATCATGACCTGAGCCAAAGGCAGACACTTAACCGACTTAGCCACCCAAGCACCCCAACTTTACTGCCTTTTGAAACCACTACAGTTTATCAACTGATCCTCAGGTAACAGAAGGTTTAAATGAAGACATAATTTCCCTACATGATCATTAAGAGAGATTGTACCTGAATACCCCATTTGCCTGCGTGCTAGGCAGACTTTATTAGCATATGTGATAGATTACCATCCTATCAGATGATAGAAATCCAGAAGTTACACATTCATACATGCATAAAAATGGTGTGAAAGTGACAAGGATACTTTGGAAAATCCACCTCTCTCCACCCCGGAGCTGATGGGCTAAAGCTGACAAAGAACCCTAGCGGAGTGGTTCCCAAACGTGCCTTCACGTTAAAATCAACTGAGGAACGTTACTGGTGCCTGGGTCCCACTAATAGATTCAAAATTAACTGATTTGTGATGAGGTCTGGGCATTTCTCAATTTAGGTTTGGAATCTGTTTGTAAAGAAAATAAGCCACAGCTTTGCTTTGCTTCTGATTCTTATAGAATTAGCATGTATGCTAATTCTGATTTGTATACCTCATTAAAAATCTGCTCTTGGCAATATTCATGGCCAGGGTTTAGAGTGTCAGTCAATTACTCAGTGTGCCAGTAAGGGTGTTGAGTAGGAACTGTGAGGCCAGGGAAAGTAATTTGCTCCTCACTCCAAATCGTGAAATTACTGAATTGTAGGACCAGGTAACTTCTGAGAAAGAACAGGGGCTGGTGCCAAAATTGTAAACGGGCTCTAGAGTAATTAGGAAGAAAGCTACAAATTCATTTCGGGGAAAATAGAAAAAAATGCTACACCCATTTTGGAGAAATGCTAGCAACATTTTCATTAAAATCATGAACAAGGTAAGTATGTTTAGTAGTTGATCTTCATTTGACATAGTTTTGGAAATTCTAGCCAATGTAATAAGCTGAAACAAAAATAGTAAGTATACATATCAGAAAGTAGGTTTTAAAAATTATTACCATTTGCAAATGATGTAATTTCTATGGTGAAAACCCAAGACATAAAACTTTGTATCTCATGATTGGACTGCTACAGTATAAATATACAAAAATAAATATGCTCACTGGCTATCAGCACTATTCAAAGAAATAATACCAAAAAATCATTTTCTATGACAGCTTAAAATATAAAGTATTGGAAATAATTTTAACAGGAAATGTGAAGTATTTTTGTATTTGCTGGTTATAAACCTGCTAAGACATTGGGTTTCTGTCTTATCTATTTACTTCTCTCAGACCACACAAATTTGCTCTTTTTCTCATGGAATTTCCAAAAACAAAAAGAATAACCCAAGGGTATGGCCCCTGAACAATAGGAATTATCTTAATTTAATGGAAAACATAAAGATTATAGGATAAAAGGCATATTATTTGTGTAAGTAAGATGGGTCCCAGATGCGGTATGTCTCACTTTGAACTATTCCTAGGCCTTCTCTTCCAGACACTGCTATAAATGGTATATGATCCAGTACCCATAACCCAAAATGCAGCCAAGTGAAAGAACTCGTCTCCTGATTATGTGGTGACATGTGAGCCCATAATCTCCAATTCTAGTGACTCCATGAATTTGTTCGAGTGCTGTATATTGAAGGGGGCCATGCATAAATGCACTTATTCTCAGCTTTTTTAAAACTTATGCTAGGAATGTACTTCCCAACCCATCTGAAGTTCGGTAAGGGTATGTGACTCTCTTTGGCCAACAAAATATGAACAGAGTAATCATATTGTCACCCCTGGATAAAAGATCTGAGCCAGGGCACCATGTACCACCTCACCACAGAAATAAATGAAGACACATATTGAGAAGGAGCTTCCACCAGCCTGAGTCCCTGAGCAACTATAATGTCCAAAACCCCCAGCCAACCCAGAGTGAGAAAGAAATAATGTGTGAAAAAAGATATAGTTTCTAATTGTGTTATGTCATTGATATTTTGGAATTTTTTGTTACCACAAAAAAATGTAGAAGCCTTATGTCACTGGTCTGATGAGAGAAAGTCCATTTTAGGGTTTTTATAGAACTAGAAGTAGGCACTGGCCATTAATTCATTAGCTAGTCCAAACACGTGATGACTACTACCCAACTGATACCAGGCAAGAAAAAGTTGGTCGCCAGCTACTAGTTTGATTTTAAGTAGCATGGAAAAGTCTGAGAAAAAGTTGGTAGCCAGCTACTAGTTTGATTTTAAGTAGCATGGAAAAGTCTAACTGTGGCCGTTATACTGTCACAGTATCATCAGACTCAAATGGGATGTGAACTGTGGAGATTAAAGTATTATTCGGTGATCTGAGAGTTGTGCAGTAATAGTTGGGGTTTTTTCTCCTTATTCTTATGCTGAGATATTGCCTCTGTGCTTCTTTGGACTGAGAACCAGCTCGCTCTTGAAACAGTGTGGCTACATTGCCCTCCTGGAGTAATTGGGAGAGATGTTTGTCGGACATGGAGAGGCAAATAGGAAGGAGATGCTGGACAGCAGGAGAGAAGGAAAGAGGAGAAATGGGGATATAAGGGAAATGCGTGCATACTATAACCTCTTGAATTTTTCCTGGAAGAACAAAGAATGACTTAAATTCAATCAAGAGGGGAAAAGGGACAAAACAAGAGGCAAAGACAGAATAAACAGGGGCAAGGAAAAGATACAAGCATAAAATGATCATTAAGAAGAAAGAAAAAACAAGCTAACTGAGAGAAAATTGAAGAAATGATGGAATGCGTGCATGGTTTTCTAAGTACCGTGACAATTTTTTTTTTCTAACGAGATGAACACCACTGATATAATGCTATTCATAAATAACCAGATCATCTTCTGCAGGGCAAATTGCATTTTCAGCTGACCAGTTTATAATAAATAAATATTCACCAAAGTGCATGATTCTTGAGACTGGGTCATTTAGAAACTTCCATTCCATTAAAAGTAAGTTTTATTTCCTTGACAAAGGCCACTAGCTGAAACGTCAATTGCCTGTCCAAAGGGATGGCACCTGTAAGTAAAATAAACATATTTTTAATAGAATAGATGGTCAAAGTGACCTTATCTCAAGATAGCATGCACTTTGGTGAATATTTATTGTTGAATTAAACAGATCCTAATACAGAAGGACAGTAATTCCTGTTCATTACCTTTCCTTGCTATATAAAGGTGAAAATTTTTTAAATGCTCAAATTGCTTTCAGAATTTACCAATCATTGAGTAAAACATCACACACATAATAAACACTATGAGTAATTTGAAATAAATCTGCCAGTTCAGATTATAAATATTAATATGATGCTGAAATTAATCATACATTCTTCCAAAAATTCTTACTCTATTTATCACTGATACCTTTATTTGTTCCTCTACATTTAATTGGTTTGCAATATATTTTCAAACAGTAATAACTAAAATCGAAGGCCATTACTGATGTGAACCTGAAATGTCAAGCTATATTTTTTAACTTAAAAATAAATTCAGTGATATGCTGTATTTTTAAATCTTAACTCAGCAAAAAAAAAAAAATCTACACATATATTGGATCTAGGTGGAAGGTTTCAACTGATGACAGATGAAGAAATGACATAAGATAGGATAGTTCATTCAAGTTAGTGAAAATTATACCAAATCCCCAAGGGAAAAAAATGCCAGAAATGATGCTTTTGGATGTGTTGAAGTAGATTTACAAAATCTAATATTTTCAATTATGATGGATCTTTTGATATCATGCAATTAATGTCCTTTATCAGGGCACCTGGGTGGCTTAGTCAGTTAAGCATCTGCCTTTGGCTAAGATGCAGCTCCCTGGCTCCCTGCTCAGCAGGGAGTCTGCTTCTGCCTCTCCCAACTACCCCTCCTCATTCTTTCTCTCTTGCTCACTCTCTCTCTCTCTCTCTCTCTCTCAAATAAATAAATAAAATCTTTAAAACAAAAACAAAAACAAAAAAAACAAAAAAATTAATGTCTTTTATTTTCAAGATTAATACACTAAGTCCCAGAAAGTTCAAGATAGTTCATAAGATTCATACTCCTTGATATCTGTAGAGCTGGAACTAGAGCCTTGATTCTTTGCTGAGGAAAAAACAAGGTATTCCCTTCGAGTTCTAGGCCACTCTGCCTGAATCACAACCATTGCCATCAATATTCCTACTTCCTGTTCAACGTTACACAAAAAGACTTCCTGTATGACCTATGTGTAAACTACCTACTGCTACATTTAAAAATCATACCAAAACTTAATGTCTTAAAAGAATAATAATTATTATCTTTCAGAAATTCGGGAGCAGCTCAGCTGGTGGGGGAGGGGTTCTGGCTCCGGGTATCTTGTGAAGTTCAGTCAGATGTTGGCTTGAGCCGGAGGATCCACTTCCCACAACTACTTTCCCCTCAGGGCTGGCAGGTTGCTGCTGGCTATTGCCCAGAACCTCACAGGGTGGCTGGCTTCACCCAAAATGAGAAATCCTAGAGACCAAAGCTAAAGCTTCAATTCCTCTTATAGCCTAGCCTCAGAAGAAGAACTATCTCTTTCACCATATTCTATTTGTCACACAGGACCAATTCTCATTAAACATGAGAGGAGATTACACAAAGGCATGAACCCCAAGAGGCAAGGAGTTTTGGAAGCAAATTTGGAGTCTATCACTGTCTGCCATTGTCTTAAATGAGCAATGTCATTCCCAGATGCAAAATATACACATTCAACCAAAAGGCCAACAGAAGCCTTAATGCATTCTGGCAAAGAGTTCTTCCCAATCTCAAGACCTGTGAACCAGAGAAGATATCTGTCTGTTACACACACCATCAATGGTGAGAGAGAAAGAGAAGATGACTGCTGTAGATCCATTTGAAAACAAGAGATACATAGAAATCACTGGTGAAAAATTCTGAAATCCAGCCAGGCATGTGTTGGCAGTTTCTTGATTAGGCCTGGGCCCTATTCTCTGGGAAAGATCTTCACAGCTCTTGGCTCTGTCCTCTGGGCTCTTTTTCCCACCCTCTGTCAACCCTCTTTTTCCATGATAAATGTCCAGTGTTTTCAGATGAATACTTTTCTCAGCTCTCTTCATTTTGTATTCTTTGTCCTTTTAATTCAAAGAGACAGTGTTTACCATAGTAAGATTATCTTAAAAATCTATGGGCTTCAAGAAAGGGGCAAAAGACATGAACAGACATTACTCCAAAGAAGACATAAAAATGGCTAACAGACACATGAAAAAATACTCAACATCACTCAGCATCAGGGAAATAAAAATCAGAACCACAATGAGATACCACCTCACACCAGTCAGAATGCCTAAAATTAAAAGTCAGGAAACAACAAATGTTGGTGAGGATGCGGAGAAAGGGGAACCCTCTTATACTGTTGGTAGGAATGCAAGCGGGTACAGCCACTCTGGAAAACAGTATGGAGGTTCCTCAAAAAGTTGAAAATAGAGCTACCCTATTACCTAGCAATTACATTACTGGGTATTTACCCCAAAGACACAAATGTAGTGATCTGAAGGGGCACCTGCATCCCAATGTTTACAGCAGCAATGTCCACAATAGCCAAACTATGGAAAAAGCCTAGATGTCCATCAACAGATGAATGGATAAAGAAGATGCGAGGTATACACACACACACACACACACACACACACACACAACGGAAAACTACTCCACCATCAAAAAAAAAAAAATGAAATCTTGCCATTTGCAACAACATGGATGGAGCTAGAGGGTATTATGCTAAGCAAAATAAGTCAATCAGAGAAAGACGATTATCATATGATCTCATTCATATGTGGAATTTAAGAAACAAATCAGAGGATCATAGGGTAAGAGGAAAAAATAAAACAAGATGAAACCAGAGAGGGAGACAAACCATAAGAGACTCTTAAACATAGGAAACAAACTGAGGGTTGCTGGAAGGGAGGGGAATGGGGGAAATGGGGTAACTGGGTGATGAACATTAAGGAGGGCATGTGATGTAATGAGCACTGGGTATTATAGAAGACTAATGAATCACTGACCTCTACCTCTGAAACCAATAATACAGTATATGTTAATTAATTGAATTTAAATTAAAAAAAAAACCTATGGGCTTCCTATGAAGCTATTGGCTTCATCCCCCTAGACAAAATCCATACCTGCACATTAAGTTCTTCTCTACCTTGAGGTTCTTAGAAAGCTCCTGTAGCCCAACACACTTGATACTCATAGGAGTCCTATAGTTTAATGAGAGGATCTGTGAAGTACAACTGTAAGATTCTTAAAGGAACATTTTTCCACTTTAAATCTGTTTGAAGTTTTAATAGAGTTTTTAAGTCTTACTCTTAGTTTCATCTTCAGACCAGGAGTTCTCAAAGTGTGCTCCAAGGACACTTGGCGGGGGGGGGGGGCTCCTCAAGACACTCAGAGAGCCCACAAGGTCAAAACTATTTTCATAATAATATAAGACAGGGGTGCCTGGGTGGCTCAGTTGGTTAAACATCTGATTTTGGCTCAGGTCATGATCTCGGGGTCCTGGGATCGAGCCCCACATCAGACTCCCAGCTCAGCAGGGAGTCTGCTTGTCTCTCTGCCCCTCCCGCAACTCGTGCACGAGCACTCACTCTCTCAAATTAATAAATAAACTCTCTAAAAAATAATAAAAGACATAATTTTATTTTTCAGTCTTATTTTTTTAGTATCTTTTACATGTAGTAGAATTTTCCAGAGGCTATATGACCTATGATATCTTCCAGCTACCTTCTATCAAGTTAGGTGTCAAAGAAATTTATAAACATGTGAAACGATGACACTCTTCTCAACTATTTCTTTTGAAATATATATTTTTAAATAAAACCATATATTATTTTGTTAACATATAATGCATGTTATTATTTTAAATTCCTCAATTTTGATTTCTAAAATCAATATATATCACACATATACAAAAAGCATCTCAGGGTCCTCAGTCACTGTAACATTGCAAAAGGCCCTAAGATTGAAAAGTTTGAGAAATACCACTTTTTTTATTGTGTTTTGTTTACAAAAGAGCATGTTTGTTCAATGTATTGATTACATTAGCTATTACAAAGCCTCTCTGCAAATAGTACAAACAACAACAAAATTATACTTTTTACCGTAGAAACATATAGACCACAAAGACCCAGGGATGAATCTCTCATATTGCACCCAACCAACAACAAGCAGTTCCTGTCTGATTTTCTCTTCTTTTGACAGAGGAAGCTAGGTACAAGCAAGATCTCACTTGTTTACAAGTACTGATAGATCCTCATACACAAGTCCAACCAACAAATCAGATTAAAAGGAAAGAGCCAATGCAATACAAACTTCTTCATCATGTGTTTACTGTAGGAAACATTTTCCTGGGATAGTTGAACAAGTAGTTCAAACCATCTTAATATCTGAATCAGAACAATTCCCTATTTGGTCTTCTCCAACCTAGCCAAAAGCCAACAACAACAACAAAAATAACCAGACTGTTGTTATTAATATGATGTCATATTCTTCATTTTATAGTTATTTCCAAAGAAAGACTTTCTTTTTGTTAGAATTAAAGTTTAAAATCAGAATAAAGTTGATTCTCAAGTAAGACTTCAATACTGTTAGGTGAAACATTGACTCTCTTCGGTTTCAGATTATTTTGTGCATTCAAGAAATGTCTGTCACTTCACTTTAGTCCCATGCTCAATCACTTAGAACAAAACACAACACAACAAAAATCCCAATCCATTCTGCCAGCTCAACAAAAGGCTTTGTGTGGGTGTGTGTTAGAAAGTAATTATGAGGTTTTTATTTCACTAATTATTCTTCAGCCTTTGAAATGTCAGTGTAGGTCAAAGTAGCAGCCAATGTTTTAAACCAGATCTGAATTCAAATAAGGAGGCCACTGCAGGAATAACAAGAGAAAGAATCAACAGTAAAGTTAATTTGACATTATGAGTGATGGAAAATGAGCCTCGAGGTCACAGGAATTTAAAGTTTCCATCCAGGGGACCTCAAAAACCCCAAAGTGTCATGCAAAAGTTGTATTTTAGATATGACACAATTGACTATGCCTCCATATCCACACTGCGGTGATGTTCTAATGAGGTATAGATTGAGACTTATGTAATGAATTTATTTTTAAATGTTTAAAAATTACAAAATCATATAGGGCTTTTTTCTTCTAAGTAGCCATTTTGGGAGCTTATAAACTCATACCAAATATTATATTACTAATCCAAACATTTTCCTTAATTCTCTTTCAGAAATTATTTTTGAGCTGATTTCCTAAATTAGTTTGAGGCTTGATCTCATTGTCTTATACAAATTTCATTTTTACAAATATTAAATTGTGACACTTTCTAACTTCAACAGAAAGTAAGCACATCCTTTGAGAAGAGAACATGAGTAAGACAGGCAAATTGATTGATTGTCCCTTATAATAACTAATATGCATGAATATGCTGATTTTTTGCTAATAAATTATCTCAGGAAGGTTAGTAGACTTAGGTGTAGTGCTGATTTTCCTGACCCCAAGCCTTCAAGAGCAGCTAAGTTTACACAGTGAAAGCAGACCAGATTGGAGTAAAGTGATTCCATTCATTTCAGTCATGCTCATGACTGATACCCAGTGTCATGACCAAATTGATCACACAATGGTCTCCATCAATCTTTGCAACAGTAGAATTGAGCAGATTAGTTGTGCTGTGGCCTGTTCATTTCACCTTCTATAGATACAGCTCAATCTGAAAGGAGAAAGAAGAGTAAGTTAATTGAGGATAGAGGGTTCACTCTGATGGCTTATGACAATCACCCCACTTTTCCCTTTTGTTCTCATATTTTGATGTGTGGTGGGTCTAATGTTCCCTATGCTCTTGCTTTTTCATGTGTGGTCCCAGATCTGCAGGCTTGGCATTATCTCAGGTCCCTTTCCAGACCTAATAACAGACCCTGCTCTTAAAAAGACCTCCTCCCTTGGGACACCTGGTGGCTCAGATGGTTAAGCATCTGCCTTCAGCTCAGGTCATGATCCCAGGGTCCTGGGATTGAGCCCTGCATCGGGCTCCCTGCTCAGCGGGGAGTCTGCTTCTCCCTCTCCCTCTACTGTTCCCCCTGCTTGTGCTCTCTCACTCTCTGTCAAATAAATAAATAAAATCTTAAAAAAAAAGAAGAAGAAGACCTCCCACCACCATGATTTCCATACACTTTAAATTTAAGAAGCACTGGTCTGCCCATAGCTACTTTGAGAACTGATAGATCCCTCAATATTAAGCAAGTGCATCATTTATAAGAAGATCTGAGATCATCTGTGCAGCTGGAGACCAGGAGGATGCTCAAGAAAAATAGACCAAAAGACTGAAAGAGGATTTCAGAAAAGCATCACCTCAAAGCATCACCTTCACTAGAATTTGAACTGCTTCTGGAACAGAAACACTCTACAAGTTACTCTGGTTTGCTTAATTCCTGACACTCTAGCCCAGCACTGTCCAACAGAAATATAATGTGAGCCACAAAGTGAGCCACAGATGTAATTTTAAACTTTCTACTAACCACATTTAAGAGATAAAAGTAAGCAGCTAAAATCAATAGTACATTTTACTTAACCCACTATATACAAAATACCAATCAATATTTAATCAATATTAATGAGATAGTTTACATTTTTGTACTAAGTCTTCAAAATTTGGTGTGCATTTAACACAGCACATCTCAGAACGAGACATTTCAAATGCTCAATAGACAAACATAGCAGTGGTTACTGTATTGAATAGGATCATCTAGCCCAAAAACCAGAACTGTAACTACAGCCATCCTCCTTAGATCGTATATGTAGTATTTTGGAACCCATACTCTTTTAATTGCTTGTATTCTGGAGCATAATTTAGAGATTTCTGCTCTGTCTTAATTTGTTGCTTTTGTGTTGTGTGTATGTGAGAGAGAAATTTATTTTGTCCAATTTGAAGCATGCCCAAGTAATATGGCTTTACTAAGATATTCATTATTCCCAGTGAGTTCTGCTCCTTTCTAGCTTACTAGGTTAAATTGTAATCTAGGTTAATAAATTAGGTTAGTAAGTACTTTCTCTTAAGATATTCTCCTTGTTTATCCCCAGACAATTCACAAAAAGGAAAACTCAACTTTCCAGATATCCCATTGTAGATTTCCAGAGCATGGAAGCTGGGCTTCTCTGATTCTCAACTTCTTTATCTATAAAGAGGGAAAATAATGGTGTTTCCAATGCAAGGTTGTTGTGAGGATTAATTGAGGCAACGCACAGACTGCAGTGCAGTGCCTGGCACATAGTAAGAGTTCAATAAATACTATTTATCATCATTTTTAGTCTCCCCTGAACCTCAATAATAGCTAAGGAATAAAAATAATAATATGACCCAAGAATGTAAGAAGAATTATAAACTCTCATATCAGAGCCACCTACCTTCCAACACTAAACCAGTGCCTCATGTTTTAAGTTTTTGTTTTAGCCACCACTCTTTTTTGGTACTAATTTCCATATTAGGCAAATACAGTAGGTTATGCTGTGCTTAACAAATAAATCATTAAGTAAAACAGCAACCTCAAAGGTTTAATACAACAAAGAGTCAATTTTCTTTCAAGTCACAGCCTGATGTGTGTCAGGTGGCCTTCTGGGGTGATTGGCCCCCAAAATGGTGACTCAGAGATCTAGTCTATTTCTATATTGTTTGACTGACATCTTAAACACCTGGCCTCCAGGCTTTCTGGAAAATGGACACACACACACACACACACACACACACACACACACACACACACCCCATGGATAACTGAGCAAGGTTTATAAACAGGCTCAGAAATGGCATGTATTATTTCTGTCCCTATTCCATTGACCAAAACATAATCAAATAACTGAAACCTAACTGCAAGTCTTCCCCTATGCCCAGAAAGGGATCCATGAAACAGAATTTGGAAAACACACAACACTGTTTTTGACACAGGTCGGTATTTTGTGCATTTGGAGTACAGAATGCAATATTTTAAAAAAGCATTCCTCCCAAATGTCAGGGTGCATATGGTGGGTTAGGCATGGGATGGAAGAAACTGATTCAAAGACATATGGAAGAAGAAAAAAATGACAGCCCTGGCTTGTATGTGTCTAACAGTCAAATGTGAAATCAAGGGAAAATTACAAATTTATCTTCACTTAATCATGTCTGATATTTATTTAGCACAGTACACTTTAAAACATCATGATGTGCTTTTAAATTTCTATAAATTATCATGCTCCATCCCGCAGAGTTTTGTGACATAGGTGGTACTTTTTCCCATTTTGCAGATGAGTAGGAGTTGAGTCTGGTTCAATGACTGCCATCCAAGGGGTCCAAGGCCAAGGGCAGTGTACTGCCTGAGTGCCACAGGGCCTAGAATCCAGTCTCTCATCTAAGCCAAAATTACTCCCAACACAATGGCAGATGTTCCCCCAGACTCTGAGGAAACACCAGTGAAAAAAGTCCACTGTGTTGCAAGGCTTCTCTTCCCTCCTCAGACAGTGTCAGTTACTCCCTCGGACATGGATTATTCCTTATTCTGCTTTGGGGAGTGTAGAAAAGATGTCTCTTTCTTTTACATCATGATTGTTTTCATAGTTGGAGACAGTTGTACTTGTTCCCCAACCCGAATTCCTTTACAACCTATCTTTCCAAACATTCCTCAAAGACATGACCAAATTTTATTGCCCCCCAGTCACATTCTAGGTTGTCAACAACCCCATTAAAGCTTAACATCCACAGTTAAACAGCATGGTATATGTGATCTGAGATGGCCATCTTTCTTCAACAAGAGTGACGTACTGCATGTCACGCCCTAGTTTTCATGCCTCCTCTTCTGAATGACTCTCTCTTCCTCCTGCACCCCACTCCCTAGAACCAACCCACCTCCCTAAAGGGCTCCATATATTGTGAACTGCCTGAAAACTTGGAATAGAAGCCGATTAAGTGTGTTTCTTTGTGGTAATCTTCAACTCTGAAAAAAATCTAAAAGACTCAACAGTCACTGATGTTTGTTTGAAAACATTTTACCAGATAGTCTTTACTGCATACTGCCTTGTAAGTTACAGAAAGTGTGAATGGTAATAGAAATGTTTATAGATTTCATTTTACCTTTTTCATTTTCATTTTATTTTACACTTACTATGTGCCAAAGTCTGTGAGGTTAGAATGGCAAACCAATCCTAGTCTTTGCTTTCGTGGTGCTGAGAGTCTAGTAGAAAAGATGGACATTGCTCAAATAATCATGCAAGTAAATATAAAGTTGCAAATATAAGTGCTTTGAAGGAAGATACCAAGCACTTTGAGAAAACAGGAAAGAACCAATTATAAATTGCGGAGTAATCTCTGAAGAGGTAGAGATTTACGATCTGAGTAATGACAAAAAAGTTGAACCTGGATGGTTGGAACACAAATATCATGCTCTATCCATTGTACATTCTGCCTTGCTAATGGAAAGCAAAGACACATCCTGGAAAATCCTGTCATATGATGGTATGTCCAGCACAAACATAATGATGAATACATAAAATAAGGGACAAAACAATCCATGTTTACCCTTTGAGAAAAAAATCCAACAGATTCTTTTTAAAAGAAACCCACATGCTGAGAAATCAGGGAAAAGTGAAGGGCTGGAAAGGGGAGGTGACATTACTTCAACTATAGCTTGGAAAGGCTTCCAACAACCTGGGTAATTATTAAGACACTGAAAGAACCAAAAATGAGTTTTGAGTAAATGGAAGATAGATGATCCAAATGGAGTGATGGCATGCGCGGTGCCTCAGAAGAAGAAGAGAGAAAGGATATGTCCCAACCCTCAGTTCCCAGAAGGGTTGATCTGCTCATGAGAAACTGACTCTCCTTTTTCATTACAAGAAACCAGGTGTAATGGGCTTGGGAAGGCCAATGGCAAGGTGGACTCCGCCTCACTACAGTTTTTCTGTGCTCCCCAGATCAGATCTTTATGTCACATTAGTTTTGTCTGAATCAAGCAAGTTTCTGAATTGTGGCTTTTGGCCATTAAAGAAATAAAGGAGATGGTTTTCCAATGTACTTTAGTGTTTTCAAGAAAAATTAGATTAATGCATTGTAAAAAATACATTGGTTTGCTGCTTCTGAAAGGTCTTCCCTTGACTTAACGTATAGCTTGGAGCATGTTAACATGTAAAGACTTTACTTTAGAATAAACATGAACTACTCTCATGAAAGTTTATACCTGATCTCTTTTCTCAGCCAGCAACATTCTTTTTTTTTTTTTTTTGCAAGGCAAAATAATAAAATTCAAATCTGCTACTGTTTAACCATTCTGGATTTTCCAAGGGCAGTGTTAATAAGTAAGTACCTTAAATGGAACTGATAACAACACATAAATCTCTTAAAGATGGTAGAAACCTCAGAAAGGTGTCTAATAAGAGAGTTTAGCTATAAAATCGGCTTGCTAAAAAGCAGGCTATTCTCCACCTTGAAATTCCAGCCATCCTCCATATTATTTTCAAAGTCTGAGGGCAATTCGATTTTACATGGCATTTTCAATGGGATTTTAAAATGTACTTCTTGAGTAAAACTATTTCTGTATTATAAAATCATTAGCATTTTCTTTTCTGTCCTTTGGTATCTGGATTTATTTCTCTTTTTCTCAATTCCATGATTAGGCAGAATCTCTATCTTTTCTATCAAGGACATTGAAACAGGGTATAGATTTCAGGTTTATTTTGTCTATAGTTCTAAAAATGCATAGAGCTTTGTTTTAATGTATTTGATTTTCTTTAGAGTCGACATTCCTTCTTGCATTTAAATGTGATGATGTAAATCAGAGCTGACACTATGAGCTCTGTCTGCAGCTTTTGCTTGGCCCCAGTATTTATGCACCTCCTCTGCAGATTCCAGCACATTCTACATTATTTACCCTAATCACTATTATACCAGGTGAATAAACATGGTTAGAGTTTACATGTAAAGCAGCTTCCTCCTAGAAAAGATTCATGATGATTCATGATCACAGCAAAACCACACAACTCTGGGTGTGCAGATATGTCTCATAATGGAGTTGTCTGTTATGTTCCATTCTATGCAGAAAATTGAACAACCCTTAAAGTGCACACAAAACAGTTCACATGACATCACTTTAGAGACCAGCAGTGTCTTTCAAAGTCCAACAGTCTGCCCTCCAGCTCAGGAACAGAATCACCATTTCTTTCATTAAACACCAAATGATGTTGTTAGCTTGCACGTTAGGTTGTGTTGCGTGAAAAATATGTCTCTTTGCATACCTGACTCACACTCAGCACCTTGAGATGCTCACACTTGGGAAGATTTCCTGGAGCAGCAGGTTCTCCTTTCTTGGCTCATCTGAACTCTGAAGTGCACGCTCTCTTCACAGCATATGCTCCTGGAGTGGAAGAGCAATGGAATCCTCTGCCTGCAGTGAAGTCCCCTTTTTATTCTCTTGGCCCTCCCTTCCACTGACCTCCTGATTCCCCTTTTCCTTCTCTTTGCTTCCTCCTCCATCCCCATACCCTGACCCTTTCCCTCCTTCTTTTATGCAAAAAAAGTGTAAAATTGAAAGTTTATACAAAGATTATGTAATGCATTTCCCTTGTGCTTCTGGGAGAGGTGCTTCATCAGGCCAACATTACTATGCAGCTCACAGAACCACAGACATTTTTTCAGCTAGAAGAGAATTAGAGATAACCCCGTGAAGTGGTTTCCAAATTATATTTTAGCAGTGGAATCTTAGGTTTAAAGACAATTCTACATGTGATCACTATATATAAAATTGATGAAGGCGGAGCTGCTCTTTGAAACAAAAAAGGAGAGCACAGAGTCCCTGGTCCTCAGCCTCCTCTTGCCTTCAAGGGGCCCCATTCTCCTTAGGAAACAATAGAAAAACCTTGATATCATGCTATATCCTATCTGAGGACCAGAAAGATCAAATATTCTATCCCAGGTAACATACCTTTTAAGTGACAAGGACACAGCCACAACCCACTTTCTGTATCTGGGAATTATAGGTGATTCTGCTCTCATTTTAATAAAGTGGGAGTTCAGAGCTGATGAAAACACAGAATGACCTCAAGTGAAACGTGGCATCGTTATGTAACTTTAATAAACATTTATTTAACATTTACACTGTGCTAGGGGGTGAGCAGGTATTACAAATATAAAAAGATTCATTCCTTCAAGATGCTTGGAGTCCAGTAGCTGGAAGGATGCACAAAACAAAACAAAAACGGCAACCCCAGAGTTTCAGAAGAACAGAATACAGAAAGAGCCTTCAATCTTCTCTGTGGAGTCCTAGAAAGCTTGGCAGGCAAGATAGATTCTTATCTAGGACGTGGAAGAACAGGAGCTGGCCAGGGAAAGGACATTTAGGCAGAGGATTCAGTGTGTATGGAGGCATGGAGGAATGAAAGGGTATGGCAGCATCCAGGGACCGCACATATCTTGTTGGAGCATACAGTGTGGGAGGGGGAATGGTGGGCAAGGAGGTTGGAAAAGTACAAGGGACCAAATAACTTTTTATCTGACAAGACACTGGGGAGAATACAAGATGTCTGAGCAGGAAACTGACACTCAAGTTAGAAAAATTATCTGACAGTGAGGAGGATGCAAATCAGGGCTGTGGCAGTGAAGGTGACAATGAGCTACAGAGTCAAGAGGATTCACCCTGGATGACGAGTGAGAATAAAAGAGAAAAGATAGGGCCAGATTTCCAGCTTGAGCAATTGGGTAGATGGTTGTCAGTCTCTGGACAGGGAATACAGAAGGGGGATCACACTTTAGACTCAGAGAAAAAGAGGATTGTTTTTGTTTTGAACATAATGGGTTAGAGGAGAAGAACTGGGGTCCTTATGAATAAGTCTCATGCTTTTAGACAAAATGCTAAGAAGAGAGTCAAAGATTTTTAAAAGGTGGGGGGAGGGCAGAAGGTAATGCCAGCTCGTATGTGGTAACTAAAACCTAGAATAAGATTCCTCCAAAAGACCACAATGATAAAAAAGACAAGAGAACAGAAGAGAGAGCCCTCAAGAATTCCAACCACCTAAGTAATAGATATAGAATCAAGATCCCACAAACAAGGCTGAGAAGGGACCACCAGAAGTGTAAGACAACCATCCTGGCAAGAGGACTGTCATGGAAACCAATCCAAATGAGGCGAGAACATCATGGGCCAAGGAGGGCCAACTCTGGTCAATTCTATAGAGAAGCCAGCTCAGATGAGAACTGAACATTGCTGCCTGTGTTTGGCTACAAGGATGTTGCCTGTGGCCTTGGCAGTTTAGTGGAGTGACAGGGACGGAGGTAGAAGTCTGGCCCTCATTGTTTGAGAAACAAACATAGAGTGAGAAGCAGAGATATTCACTGGAGGTTGTTATTTCAAGAAACTTTCCTATGAAGGGAAGGGGAAATACAGGTTTTTGAATAAGGAAAATGGGAGTTACATTAATTTCTTTTATGAGAGAAGCTCAAGAGGTATCAGTAAAGCTGGCAAGTTTGAGGATACAAGAAAGGGAGAAATGGCAAATGGAGCACAACCCAAAGGAGCTAATCAAAGATTCCCAAACCCTGGAGGCAGTAGTAGTCTTGAACAGGTGGAAGATGGGGGCATGATGAGAAGTTTCTAAACCACAGAGTAGAATCCAAGTGCTTTTCCCAGAAAGCTAAATGCTGGAAATGAGATATGAGGTAGACAGGACTGAGTTTGGAGACAGAGGGAAGTATGGCAGAGTCCCTGAATACAAAGGCTGAAGGCAGGAAATGCACCAAGAGGGACATGTACAAAAGTTGTCCATTACTGCTGAAATATAACTGAGCTTAGAGACAATAGTTTCTGGTTCCAAACTAGTTCTAGGCAGATGTCCATTCTTAATTCTAGCCCTAGGGGTTGGGAAATGTGGCAACAGTATTAGGAGATAGAACAACATTATGCCCACATGTCAAGGGGACACTGGAGCACATAGGAAGGAAAATGTGCATTCTGAAAACTTTCAAAGTTATTAGGAGGCTCAACTACCATCGCTACAAATTCCGTCATCTAGATGTAATCATCTTCCCTAAATTCCATCCTGCCTTCCTGTGCCCTTTGGGCAGAGGCAAGCTACATTTTTCCTCTTCCTACCTGCAGCGTACCCCCTACTACTTTGTGTTCACTTTCAACTTCACTTTCCTCATCTCAGTGTCATTAGGATGAGCAACAGAAACAGGCGACCCTTCTGTTTGCAGGATGAGGATGATTGTGTCAGTAGAGGCCATTTGCAGTCCATCAGAGGGCAGGTATGTTATCTCCATTCCGCGAAGATTATACCATATACATAATCACCAGCACTCCCTATCTCGATATGGTCAGTTAATAACTGTCTTTCCAAAGACCTCAACCAATTCAGGAGCTGTTGCCTTGCAGAAGGTTTTCACCACTAAAATTGCTCTTAGAGATAGTGGGGGAAAAGAACCAAATTAAGTGACTTCCCTCCTACCCTTTTGCTACCTACTTGGAAATCATTAGTACAAATGATAGTAAGCCTAGCAATAGCAATGCAATCCAAACAAGCACATCCATCTCAGTGAGCTATGTCGCTGGCGTGGGTATTCCACTGGCTGCTAACAGTGACACACATTAATGGCTCCAGGAGCAGGATCAGCACAGCATTGCTAGTGCTGTAATGCAGGCAGAAATGATAGATAGGAAAGTCTTTCCTCCAAATCCAAAGAAGAAGGGGGGAAATGCAAGTCACTTGGCAGCAGGTCTCCCAGGGAAGCTGTTCTAAAGTAGCAGCCTTCCTAAACTGGACAGAAGAAGAGGCTGAAGGAAAACAAGTTCCTGCTTCCGGGTCCCTGAGTAATTTTCTGTTGAATTCAATGGAATGTGACCTTAGTCCTGAACAAACTAAAGATCACCACCACGTGGAGTTGGGGGCAGGATGGCAGGCTTGGGACGGAGCTAGGCTTTTATTCTGAAACCTTTCCTCCAGTCCCTATGTTGGTTTTTACTGAAAAACACACTGAAAATGAAAATTAAAAACAACAACAACAACAAAAAAAAAAACCCACCCACGGCTTTCTACCACATCACAACTGTAGCTTGAACATGTGGTCTGAGAACCAGCAGCTGTCCGGAAAGGGGCTTTCAGGCCTTTCTTAAAAGAAATCCCCCTTAGACTTCTAGAGAGTCCCAAATGGATTCCTTGGGACCCTCTATAGAGGAACAATGGCATTACTTGGCCAAGATTACCCAATGACCTAGTGCCCTCAGGCTTTGTGGGGTTCTGAGCCAGCAGCAGGTGTTCGGGAAATACTTGCCGACCATATGAAGAAGTCTACCCCAGATTTTTATCCACTTGGTCCTGCCTAGTCCATCAGATTACAGTCTGCTCCCATCCTTGAGCCATGTCCAGAGAAGGAAAAAGACGAATTTGTGATGGGTCTGGTGGTGAGAGGCCACGGAGTTCAGGGAACAGAGGGAAGGAGGAGAGGAGGGCTTGGGGTAATGAAGTGCAGCTTGGGGGCCTCAGGCACCTGTCAGAAGAGGAAAATGGACTGACAGTGGCGGGGGTGGATAGCAAAGACAAAGGTGTCTGCCTGAAAACCTCAGAAGGCGACCTGGGGGCCCTTCTCTTCTGGGGAGGGATGAGAATCCAGCCCCATCCTCTGATGTTTCTCTTTTCTGCTGCCTCTTCCCCGAGTCTCCAAGGGAAGCAGACTGTGTTTGTTTATTGTGCACAGCACTGCAATACACAAACAGATTGACATAAATTTATGCCAGTCTTTCTTGTTTAAAAACATGAATTATTCAAGAAATATTACAATATTAATTAGAAATCATTAAAATACGAGTGTTGGGGGAGGGAGGAACGAGATGGTGCATTAGCAAAATCGCATTTAGCCCAAACATAAAGTGTGCCAAAGCCACTTAATCATTGTTTTGATAGTCAAAATACCATAACACCAGCTTCACAGAACGGGGGAAAGGAAGGCTCTTGGAAGCCTCTGCTTCCCATTATTATTGGTGAGATTAATTATTTATGGAGCTCCAGCAGTGTACTGGGTGCTCCAGAAGACACAAATAAGAAGAGGTTTCTGCCCGAAGGGCATAGGAGAGAAATCAGAGCGGCACCAAGTTCTGACACACACACCCAGCCAGTGATTAATGATCAAGAGGACGAGGGGCTTTTGCTTTGACTTTTCAGTTTGCTCAGTGTTTTGAGCTTTCAGCTTTCAGAGGAATCACAAAGTGAATGTTGTTACTAAAGAAGGCCACGGAAGATGTAAGCCATCCAGAGCCCTGTGAGTGAGAGAAATAGATAAACCCGGAAGGTCAGTGTCCCATTTACAAAATACGGAGGGCGGCAAAAAAGAACCAGGATATTGAAAGGCATTCACTGTATTGAGTGATCTGGGTCTGGAGGATTCACTGGTGATGGTGATTATTTCATACCACAAACTACAATTGTGACACAAAATGCAAACTGTAAAGTTTACAACACTGGCGACTGTGTATTATACTAAATACGAATACAACGTTGACACTGACATACGGTGATTGTTTAAAAAGGGACCTCTGTGATTGATACAACAGCGCGTGTGAAAAGGCAAGACCAGGAAACACAATGAGTCAGTTTATCTCAGTCCTAAGAGGGGCCATCTCGACAAATGAATTAACTATTTCCTGGTGGTAGGGTATCCTTCCAAGGCTGTGGCAGTGGGACACAAATAGAATCCTCGTGACCTTAATTGATTACAATAGCTTCCACTCAGCACCAGAAGAGGTGAATCAGTGAGCAAGTGATTATCACACCCTGCAAGATGCGGGCAGGAAAGAGTGAAAGCAGGCTTGCAGAGAGCCAGGATTGGAAACGAGTTCATCCCCTTGCCCCATTTAGCTTAGTTCATGCCCAGCAACGGGTTGTGGTCATGCCTGAGCACCACCAGCACTGACTTTAAGGTGTGGAGATGGGCATGATCGAAGGAACCATGGAATCTTTCAGTCACACCCAAATTGACAAGATCCTAGAACCCGCCAAGGACAGTCAGGCTATGCTGTCTCTCCCTTGATTAGAAGAAGAGCCTATTCCGTTGCATGATAAAGAGCACCTAGTCTCGGGCTCCTGGTCTCCACAGCGAGAACTTTGTCTTATTCCCTCCCCATCCCCATCCCAGATCAATTTCCACCTATGAAGCTCTTATGGCTGGAGTACAGAGTCAGGAAATCAAACGGGGCTAATAGAAACATGCAGTAGCTGAAGGAGGAGGAGTGAATCCAGACACCAGGAAAGGCAAGACGAACCCAGAAAAGCCAGTCTCAAATACAAGTTGAGAATCTAGACACACAGCGGTTCAAAGTCTTGGGAACAGTCATAATCACAAAGGAAGAGACAAGTGAATTCTCCAGGGCCTGCTCCAACTGGCTTTTCATTTCTTTTCGCAATTCTCGGGGGTGTTTCCTCTCACAGAGTGCCCTTAGTTGCTGAGGGAGCTTCTGACAGACTGCGCAGGCCCCGGGATGCTCAATAAATATTTGTGGGGTGAATGACTCAATGATTTTAATTTCGGTTCAAGACCATCTAGGCACCAGCAGATGTTCAGGGAATCTAAATTAATGTACTTCCCACTCGACATATATAAATTGACCGATATTACTAACAGGATGTGGAGACAGGGGTTGGAACAAATGTGACTATTTATAAAAATCAAAGCTAAGTGAGGCAGTTATAGAACCTTAGAAGTTGGGTAGTTTTCCAGACTCATTAGGCAGCCTCCAAACAACAATTGGCTTGTAGCATTTGCATTGGTTCCTCACATATTGGCCAGTATTGCCGTATGTCCCTTCTGGTACTGACCCTGTTCTTTTTCTCGTGCATTGAAACCCTCTTTCTCTCCACTCTGCTAAGACAAGAGAGAATCTGTCTTCAATCACTCTGAGTTCAGGTACAAATATTATTAACTAACTCTCTTTTCGTCTCTCTCAAAATATGCACACACACAAACACATACACACACAAAAACACCTTGTATTCAAAAGGGGAGGTTAGTATATTAACTTTTTCATTAGATCCACTTATTATTTTTTTAGGAATGTTAACTTCTAGGAGTGGGAAAAAGAGCTATTTTTAAGGCTGCAATAATAGCTGTAATAATAGACCAGAAAAACAACCGGCAGAATAAAATAAAGGTCCAAATCCATTTGGAAGAGAATATAAGTATAATGGGATACTTGACCCCACAAACCTGACCTCAATAGCTGATCAAAAACATTGTGCTTTCCAAATAATCAGGATGCAATTTAATATGGTAGTAACTGCCCAGGTTACAAGATCAACTGTCACAGTCTGAATTTCCTTGAGTTCATGTTTACAAGCTCTGAATACCTCTGCAGAATAAAAAGCTCAAGAAAAGCATACTTCCACTTGAAGAAAAGAACTTACCAAATGCTTCTCGATTCATTTATTAACTCATTGGGCATCCAGGTTGAATTCAAGTTCACCCTTCTAAGGCTCTGTTTCTGCTACCAAAGCAGAGTACAGGGGAGAAGCAGGAACAATAATGACAAAACTTGACTCAGATGGTCATGCTCCAGTTAACATTATGGACTAAAACTCTCGTCCCATACCTATATCCTCTGGAATGTAATGTAGGCCAAAGAGAAGTGTGACATCTCTCAAAAGGGAAATTTTAAGATGAGTAGAAATATGCTTGTACACCACATATACACACACTTGGCACCATCTTCTTCATGAATATAAAACACTCTTAAAAGTTAGGGTTTACTTGAAACTGTCTAGGCATGCTCCCGACTGATTCATTAGAAACTTCTGGGATCCAGTGGGATCTTCTGGGGAAAGGAAACATATCCCAAAGTACCCTGCCCATCAGTGGAAGTAGGGGTCAGCCTACTTGAACTTGAGAATTCTCAGAGTCACCGTCACAACATGCCTCTGAGAATACAGCTGGTGCTCTCGGGCCCTGCAGATCCCAGAGCAAAATCAAGAGGGAGGGCTGCTGTGTGGGGGCCAGAAGGCCCGCCCTGGGCTGTGTACTTCTTACTTTTTTATTAAAAACAGAACAAAACACTCTTCAACAAGGAGGCCTGGTGGTTTGGTGGCAGTGGCCTGGTCGCAGTCTCAGAAATACAGATCTTTGTGAAGACCCTGAGGGGCAAGACCAGCACCCTTGAGGTTGAGCCCAATGACACCACTGAGACCGTCAAAGCCAAAGTCCAAGACAAAGGGGGCATCCTGCCTGACCAGCAGCATCTGATCTTTGCAGGCAAACAGCTGTAGGATGGCCGAGCTCTCTCAGACTACAGTAGCCAGAAAGAGTCCACCCTGCACCTGGTGCTTCGCCTCTGGAGTGGCATCATCGAGCCTTCCCTCCGCCAGCTGGCCATGAAATAACAACTGCTGTGAGATGATCTGTGGCAAGTGTTATGCTCACCTGCACCCCCACACTCTCACCTACCACAAGAAGCACAGCCGCACCAACAGCCTGCATCCCAAGAAGGTCAAATCAGGCCCCTCCACTGGCCCTTCCTTGCCTGCAGGGGGGCCTCTGGACTGAGCCCCAGGGCCCTGGGGCCTCCACAGAGTTTCCTTTTCATTGAAATCAACCAACCAACCAACTTCAGGAAATGCACATCTTGCCCATTGCAAAGGTTCTTACCTGTAGCACAGAGCTTCAGTCAATCCTGGCCTCAGTGCAAACCCACAGTGTCCCATCCATGTCTAGACAATGACACCATGAGGATTTTCTATCATTCTCCTCTAGCCATTCTTCCACTTTCCCGCAACATTCTCAATACATAGACTTCTAAATGTTAAAGAGTCCGGATAATGATAATTAGAAATAGGGTATACCATAACATAAACTGACATAGTCAAAAGTTGACAGGATGCCTGTATTTAAATGTGTCAAAACTGTAGCAAGAGGTGGTTCTTTTCACTCTGTCATCCTATGAAAAAAATGCTCCAGAGTGACCACCCACAGATGTCTTTAGATGTCTCATCATCCTTAATTCTTCCCTTTGGAAGACTAGCATGATGGTAACTTCTCCAACCTTCTGGATTGAGATTGGGATACTTTATATTCTGCCCTGGAATCACAAGTGCAGGTAGAATCTCTGCTGCAGGAAGAAAATAACCCAGGGTCTCAAAATGAAACCCACATTCCAGTGTTTCGTACTACTTATTAAAAAAAAAAAAAAAAGGCCTCAGGGAATCTGCATCGTGCCCATTGCAAAGATTCACAGAGAATACGATTGCACTAATATCAGTGCCAGGCTTGGGTGGCCTCTGCAGGCAAAGGAGCAAAAGCCACATAGAGTCTTAATTTCTCCATGCTGAAAAGCTACACCTCCCTAAAATTAAAGCCAAGAAGCCAGAGCAGAGGAGACAAGTAAATATCCCCTTTCCCCGTGGCACCTCCTGCCTAATGGGAATCGTAGTTAATGATCTGAATCGAAAGCGAAGTCTTGTTTTATGGAATGCTCACTCTTTGTTAAGCAAAGCTGTTTGGGCGAAGGACCATTCTATTGATTTAAAAATTGATTTCTTTTTCCCCCCTTCATATAACTAAAACATGGCTCACAAATCACAGCTCTTTTATTCTTCTGGCTACAACCTAGGCTGAATCTCTCCCAACCTACTCACCGAGGGACGTCTGATGGAGGAAGTGGGAACATTTGGACAGAGATTGTTCAAGATTCTATTAAAGGTTTCAAGTGGCTTCCTTTGAACATTTGGTAATTTATATTTCGAGTCCCTTGGTGTAATTATTGTAATTATCATTAATCATCAACTTCCAGACCCAATCGAAATACAGAACATTGGAAAGGTCAAAGCAATGGAGAATTCTACTATTCTTCACAGAAGATATGAGGCATTAACATTCTGATGCTCCACTTGTGTGACAAAGATTGTAATGAAAACAGAAAATAGCACAAGATTAATGTGTTCTCATGATAAGAATCATCATAAGGAAAAGAGAAAGTGGAGCAAACTTAACCCACTCCTGTCACAGAGGCAGGGTGATGAGATGAGTTGAGGCTAAGGGACAGACTGCGGCAGCTTGGCGTGACCCTGCTGAAGATGATCATGGCTTCCTTCTTTTGTGGAGTCACAAGAGATAAGAAACCAACTTTGGACTCCCGGTTGTCTCTCCGGCTCCTTCCCCAGATAGCTGGCCCCAGATCACATCATTCACTTGACCTTCAAAGCCACATCACAACTACCTGTTAGAAATCCACCTACATGTCCAAAACAGGACTCCTCATCTCTTCCCTGAACCAAATCTATCCCCTGTGGACAAAATAGGATAGTGCTGGAACGTCAGATTCCAGAGGCACCTACACTGTATTCAAATCCCAGTTTGGCCACTTATTACATGATCCTGGGGGAGTTGCTGGTCTTTTCCTATTTATAAAATGTGCTTAATAAGATCTGCTCCACAGTGTTATTTTAAAGATAAAGTGAGGCAATATACCTAAACTACTTAGCACATAGAAAGTGCTCAATAAATGTCAACTATTTTTTATAGTATAAGTCCTTTATTTTTATGAAGTCTATCTAGTTACTTAAGCAGAAAAAGATAAGTCTGGGAATTATTCTCTATTTCTCCATCTCTGTCAGAATGGGACCAAATTCGGTCAACTGTACTCCCTTAATGTCCCTCAAATCTTTTTGTTCGATTTTCATTGCTTCTGCCTTGACTCAGACCCTTACAACTCTTCCCAGTATGAATTTAATTTCATCTTCCTGCCTCTATACTTGTCCCATTCTAAACCATCAGCCACACTGGAACCAAAACTCCCTTCAAAAGCACATTATCATAATGCCCTTCTCCTGCTTAAATTCACCAGTTGGCTTTCCAGCCCTGGAGCCATAGCTCCAATTCCATAGGAGGGCACGTGAGGCCCCCGTGATCTGGCCCCAAACTCTCTCCTTGCCACCATCACTTTTCTCTGACTCCTCCACATTCCGCATGTTCCAGACATGCCACGATTCCTGCAACCCCAGCATACTCTCCTCAGATTTCTTGCCTCCTATGTCAGTGCTGTTCCCCGCATCTGAAATCAGTGTCCTCCTACATCCAGTCAGCCCCTTCTAGTCCTTGTATGAGTCAGCACAGGCACCATTGCCTTTCAGAAGCTCTCCCTGAGCCTCTTCTCCCTCGTGTATGTTAAATGTCCTCATAGCACTTAAAATAGTCTTCTGTCAATATTTATGTTGGACTTTATTTTATGTAGGTCCCCATCCCCCACTGGGCTCTCAATTCCTAGAAAATAGACACTGTTCTTTCATCTCTGTAAAGCCACTTCTTAGCCTTGTGTCTAGCATATAGGAGATGCACAATAAATTTTCTTGAATAAATTCACACATCTTTCTGGTCTCTCTTGCTATCTACAGTTATGAATGAGAAGGGAAGTGAAATACAGCTGAAATACTTCCTTTTTGTTTCTTGCTAACTATTAAAATGGGAAATGAGTTGGAAAAAAAATCCTAAAGTTAAAGGGAAAATAAGGATTGTGGATTATCTATGCATTTCCAAGATTATTCAGGTTCTTTGCCTGGGCTGCTGACAGAAGACAGTGTGGGTAGGACCTGTGGAAATGTACCAGCAGGCTAAAGATAATTGTACTAATTTGCTGAAATCTGTCCCCCTAAATTGCCCCTGTATAATAGAGAAAGGAATGAGAGACATTATGAAGAAAATTTTTAAAAACTAACTTTTTTTTTAATCTCAGCAGAGATGCAGGGAACTATACTATACAACTAGTTTTCTGGAAGTCCATTAAGGGAGCCAGCAGGGAAAACCATAAAGAACAATAACTCTACCTGACAACACAAAGGTATGGAAGCCAAAGGAGGGTGTGCTATGTGTCTTTCTGCCGGAGGCAAACAACCACCATGAGAATGGTAAATGCTATAGCTGATCCCTCTGTTTTATTTTGTTTTGGTTTGGTTTTTGTTGTTTTTTTGTGGGTTTTTTTAGATTTTTTATTTATTTGTTTGAGAGAGAGAGAGAGAGCATAAGCAGGGGAAGGGGCAGGCAGAGAGAGAAGCAGGCTCCCTGCTCAGCTGGGATCAATCCCAGGACCCTGGAATCATGACCTGAGCCAAAGGCAGATGCTTAACTGGCTGAGCCACCTAGGCACCCCTGATCCCTCTGTTTGAAGAGTCCCTCTCTACACTCCTACCAATGAGAGAGGAAGACGAATTTCTTAGTAGGAGAGAGGTGACACATTCCACTCAGAGGACTCCTGAGCATCCCCCGGGGCCAGAGACCACCGGAGCTTTGCCAACAGACAGCCTCTAGGACTGGGCTGACCAGCTTGGCTATTGACTACAGGAGGCCGCAACAATTGAGAAAAAACAATCATAGTCAGCGGGGCGCCCGGGTGGCTCAGTCCTTAAGCGTCTGCCTTCAGCTCTGTTCATGATCCCAGGGTCCTGGGATCGAGTTCCGCATCACTCTCCCTGCTTTGCGGAAAGCCTGCTTCTCCCTCTGCCACTCCCCCTGCTTGTGTTTCCTCTCTCGCTGTGTCTCTCTCTGTTGATTAAATAAATAAAATCTTTCAAAAAATAATAATAATCATAGTCAAGAAAAGCAGCAAAGTTTGCAGCTGGAAAGATAGTACTGATGTTTGAGGGGAGAAACAAGGTCAGAAATTGGAAATAGTGTAACATCAGAAACCGGGAGTGAGTGTGAAATTGAGCAGAGGGATTCAGGGTGAAGGCTGTGGATGAAGCAGGGGGGCCAGCGGGCAGGCTGTGTCGAATGGGGGTGGTTTGAGTTCTTAAAGGAGCTGGTCAGGATGAAGCAGCAGGAACTCTTCCACAGAAAAAGAAGAATGTTAAAGTTACTTCAAGTGAACCATTCTCTGTGGCACCACAATGAGGAAATGGAGGGAAATCTGTCATAAGGCTGGAAAGTAGAGGGACATGGCCACACAAAGGAAAGAGGAAAAACTCAGCACCCCAGAAGCTACATAATGAGTGTTTACACTGGGTCAGTAGCTTTAGCAGCTACCATCCTGTCTTCATCTCAAGTGCCTGTAGGCTCCCGATTAAAAACCCCTGTTGGGCTCAGACAATTCCTCCCACCTTCTGCTTAATCCTGTCTCAGCTGTGATCTGGCCTTCCCTGCTCTGGCTATCCCTGTCATACTGACCAATCCATCTGATGGTCTCCCTTGCCTTTCACTTCATCTCCATAAGAGGCTGCCTCTCAGCTCCCCTCCTCTGAGCTACATGCTCTACAGCTCTCGTGCTGGGACAGGCCTCCTGGACGCTGCACACTGACCAGGTCCAAGCCAGAGAGCAGGGTCTCCTCAAGCATGTGCACATGTGTTGGAGAAGATGCTCAATAAAATTCTCAAGTGCAACGAGACAAAACTACTATTCATAGCTCTGGAAGGAAATGATGTACGGTTGTTGTTAAAGAAAACCAAGTTTTGAGGAACTGGATGGTGTGCCAAGTGCCTGTACATGCATCTGATATGTAACAAAGAGTTCTCTGAAATACATTCCATGGGGTATTTGGTACCAAATCCTGCCTGGAAACAAAGTATGACTTCCAGGGAATGGAAGAAAGGTGAATTCTGGGAATGTGGAAGTCCTGGGCATGAAAATGAAAGTCTTAGAGGAATAGGATATTCATCCGTGATTCTAAATGATGAGAGGGGTTTGGGCCGAAGCAAGAACACACACATTAGAAATAATAGGATTGGGAATTAGGAGGAAAACCTTTCATATGGAAGTTTCCAGTTGAGCTCATCAAGACAACTTAAAAATATAGAGGCACACTCCCAGATTTAACTATGTAGCTAGTTACTGTGGTAGGATGATGCCCAAAAAAGACCAGTGGAGTTAAAAATATCCAAATATTTTAGATGAAAAAACACTCGAAAAGAAGTCACAACCAAGGGGCGCCTGGGTGGCTCAGCTGGTTAAGTGACTGCCTTCGGCTCAGGTCATGATCCCAGGGTCCTGGGATCGAGCCCCGCATTGGGCTCCCTGCTCCACGGGAAGCCTGCTTCTCCCTCTCCCTCTGCCTGCCGCTCCCCTGCTTGTGCTCTCTCTGTCTGTCAAACAAATAAATAAAAATCCTAAAAATAAATAAATAAATAAATAAATAAAAATAAAAACAAAAAAAGAAGTCACAACCAATATTGAAAACCTAATAAGTAAATCAAAGTTGAAATTATAAAAAAGATAAAAGAGTAAACAATAAGATATCACTAAGATTTAATGATCTGATAATCATGATTGAAATGCCACTTGAAATGTATACCATATGGATTAGGAATAAGCCCATTAGAAGGAAGTATTAGTAAGTCTCATTCTCTATAGTCTAAAAGGGGATATCCACCTCAATCCCACTTCCCCCCATGGTTATTAGAGGGGTCGACAGGGTAAATACTAGTGGCTACTGGGATGCATTCTGCCATCCCAGAAAACCCAGTGCTGGCCCCTGAGTTTTAACAGAACCAGAGATTATGTGGTTAGATGCCGAGTACAGGTGAAAAGATCATAATCCTGGAGCCATGGGAAATTAATACCCAGTATCAGCACTGCAAACAAGCCATGTGAAATACAAAAATATTCAAAAGATACTGTGTGAATACAAAGAGTAACAGAGCCAGTTTGGAGCGCAAGGGAAAACTAAAGCCACAGTCACTCACACAGTAGTTAAGAATGTGGACTCTGAAGCTAGGTTCAAATCCTAGCCCCATGAATTACTGGCTGTACACTTTGGGGTAATTTATGTAACCTCTGTTTGTAAATTTCCTTGCAAAGTAGTGATAGTAATAGTACATATTCTTTAGGCTGCTATGGATTAAGTTCAATCATGGAAAGCACTTTGGAAAATATGGGGCACTAGGCAAGCTACATATTTGCTATCACTGTTATCCTGTACAGATTATACATTCTAGAAATCTAAACATAAAGCAGAAGCTAAATGAAACTCAGGGGCTTATTAACAGGTCATGGCAACACTAATTGAATCAATAGCTATTTTTAAGTGCATACAATATGGCGGGCACTTTGCTAGGTACTTGAGACAGGACAGTAAATGATGAGACCATATCAAGGAGCTGGAGAAATTATAGACCCACCAGGCTGGGCATAGAAGTGAGCAATGCAGCATTTTAAAATTAAAGGTTTTCTTTCCTTTTCCTCCTTTCCTGGAAAACAGAATCCCAAAGCCACTAGGTGAGACTAATGGAGGATAGTAAGGAGAAAGGCAGGCAGGGGCAAGGGGCCCTGTCCTAAGAGGAAACTCCCCTTTAAAGGAAAAAGACCCCATCCTGTTATTCTACACCACCCTGGAAGGAGCCCTCCACCCTTTCCCCCATGAATAACTACCTGATAGGCAGATGAGCATGTGGACAAAAACCTGATTGGGTAATAGGCACATGGAGGGTTTTTCAGATTAAAACAGCCCATCAACATTCTCATAAAAACCCCTAGACTTAGAAACTCCAAGGGCAACCCTCTTGGGTTCCCTGCCTCTTTGGGAACTTTGTACTATCACCCAATAAACTTTGTTTTGTTGCCCACCACTCTTCATCTGGTCTACCTCTTTTCATTCTTCCAAGTGGCGAGACCAAGAACCATGGGCACTAAAGGAAAAGAAATCTGAAACAAGGCAATCCAAGCTAGTAGCTGGGGAGAGCCAGGATTTCTCAGAGGTGGATGTTAGAGTCCTTGAGAATAAGAAAGGGAAGTTTCAAGGGGGTGGTGGTCATGGGGCATCAGAGCCTGGCTGGGGTGAGGAGGTCATCCAGGAAGGGAGGGTGAACCACAGCAGGATGTCACACACAGAACAGGATGAGCAGGGCATTACACACAGAGGGACTGATCAAAGCAGTGAGGATATTAAGGCTGATGGGAACCAGGTTTCTCACTGATGAAGAAGAAAGTTACAAATAAAGAGAGAACACTAGAATAAACCCTGTGATGTTGGCTTGGAATTCGATGCATCCATGTGAACTCAGATTTTCCATGTATATAGATAAATACAGATTGATTGCCAACAAGATACCCCATCACCCAGTAACACTTTAGTGCATGTTTCCTACAAACAAGGACATTCTACATAATCCCGAACAAGAAAGACAGGCTTTCCTTCAGGTTTTAAATGCCACCAAGCAATGTGGATCTGTTGACAGCAGCTGACCTTGAGTCAGGGCCGGGAGCAGAAAAAGAGGGGAAAAAAGGGATCTCCCCCACTCTCTCTCATGGGACAGGAGACCCTTGTTCCACTTCTCTGGTCAGAAAGACCGGCTTCTCCCAGAGATTGTGCTGCCTGCACCTACTGCAAATTTCCCTGATTTGGCCTGCTCTTGGGTCCAAGGTGGGAGATAAAGGAGTCTGCGGGGAAGGGCAACTCATTGCTACCTTACCAGTTGTTCATGGATTAACTTTCCTCCTCATTCCACCTACTACTGTTTACATTTCTGCCCTTAAGGTAGTTGTGTTTTCTGTATTTTAACGAGTCTTTACTTGTTACCACCGGAAGACATAGACTTTATAGGCCCTACTCCATCCTGGCAGAAATCCCAGCATCTTTTCTACACCTGTCCACAGGGAAGGCCAGCTTCACGAGTATGCAATCCATGCAGTCACATGGGGCCTAGTGCTTAGAAGGGCCCAAGCTTGTTTTCATGCTCTGTTGTTGCCATCTTGAAATTCTTAACACTTTATCTTTGAACTTGAATGAGTGAAGTTCAGTGGAATAATGGAGCATGTGCATGAGCTTAGGAGATCCACCCAAGATGCATGGGCACTACTATTTCTTGCTACCATGAAATAGGAGCATTCATGATGTCTCACGAAAACAAAATTCCAGTAGACTCACAATACGTGGGAGGTCAGTGGGACTCAAAGCAAGTACAAGGTAAGTGTGTTATATCTATAACTGAGTAAACAGGGGCACTGACATCCCCAAGAAGCCATACTTTCTGTTAGAAGCAGAACTTTTTTTTTGAATGCAGAAAGAAGACAATGGTGTTTTAAGAAACCCAAATGACCAAAGAAACCTGTCCTGTCCTTCTTAGGCATGTTATTCCCCTATGTTAGCCAACAATGGACACTGAAAATGATGGCTTAGAAAGAAAAAGACAACAGTTCCTTTATAAAACGGTGTCTTTTCTTTCAGTCCATTCTGACTCATCAGTAGGGCAAAGCAGGGAGTATGAGGATGTGAACAAAGAAGGAAGCGAAATAAAAACAGTTGAGTTACTTTCGTGCAGCATGTTCACTATTGTGATAAGAACAAAACACACATGCACAAATGGTGTCATTTTGGTGATGCTACATCAGAGTTAAATGCTTTTTTTTTTTTTTAAAGATTTTTATTTATTTGACAGAGAGAGACACAGCAAGAAAGGGAACACAAGCAGGGGGAGTGGGAGAGGGAGAAACAGGCTCCCCGCGGAGCAGGGAGCCTGATGTGGGGCTCGATCCCAGGACTCTGAGATCATGACCTGAGCCGAAGGCAGACGCTTAACCACTGAGCCACCCAGGCGCCCCCAGAGTTAAATGCTCTTATATTTGCATTTAAAACTGGCATTGCCCTGGGGCACGTAGGATCCGACTAGATCTCAGCTCAGGTCTTGATCCCAGGGTTATAAATTCGAGCCCTGCGTTGAGCTCTGTGCTGGGTGTGGAGCCTACTTAAAAACAACAACAACAACAACAACAACAACAACAAAAAACACAAAAAAGCTGGTATTGCCCAATATAAAGATAAATGGTAAAATTTATGCTAATAATTTAACATTTTAATTTTTTTAACTTAGAATGACACTAAATAACAAATAAAAAATACTATGACAAGTCAAGAGAGAGTTACCAGAAGAAAGGAAAGAGTTTCGTATTTAGTTTCTTTTAATGGTGCTTTTTTCCTGACTCTTGAACAAGGAAGGGGTTCTGTATTTTCATTTTGCACTGGGCCCTGAAAAGTATGTAACCATCCCTGTCTGTCCATTTTGGCCTGAATCCAAATCCAATTTTGGATTCTCCCAAGGAGCTCTCAGTTTATCTGCTATATGTTCCTCCTCGCTCTACCTAACATTATAATAACCCCTCTCCGCACCTCAGGTCCAGGAAGGTTAGCCTGAAGGCTGAAATTCAGAACACCCGAGGTGAGAGTAAGCACTGGACCCTGTCAATATCCTTTGGGGCAGGAAGTTTGACTTGTTAGCCATTTTTTTTGTTTTAGATCTTTGCAAAAACATGGCCAGTCCTGTTTGCCTATGTCAGAGTAAAATGCCTAAATAATCCTATCAGTGCTAAACTAAATTGACTCGCAGTCTATGCCAGAATTTGCCACCATGGATTCTTTGGAATGAGCCTCAGATGTGGAATCAGGAAGAACTAGGCTTGGCATGCTATTAAGCTGCAGTAGCAACACCAACTTCCAAGAACTGTGCTTAGGGTTATATGACATGACACACAGCAGCACATAGAAGTTGCTCAATAATGCATCTATGTATTTGCAGTTGGCTATCAGTCGGCTTTAGATCATTGTCCAAATAGCTCATGAGATTTATATTGTAGTTCTGTCACTTCTCTCAATCTAGAGACCATTTGAAAAACAATGCAAAGGAATGAGATCTTGCCATTTGCAACGACGTGGTTACGTGGTTGGAACTGGAGGGTGTTATGCTGAGTGAAATAAGTCAATCAGAGAAAGACATGTATCATATTACCTCACTGATATGAGGAATTCTTAATCTCAGGAACAAACTGAGTGTTACTGGAGTGGTTGGGGTGGGAGGGATGGGGTGGCTGGGTGATAGACATTGGGGAGAGTATGTGCTATGGTGAGCGCTGTGAACTGTCCAAGACTGTTGAATCACAGATCTGTACTTCTGAAACAAATAACGCAACATATTTTAAGAAAAAAGAAAGAGAAGAAGATAGCAGGAGAGGAAGAATGAAGGGGAGTAAGTCAGAGGGGGAGACGAACCATGAGAGACGATGGACTCTGGAAAACAAACTGAGGGTTCTAGAGGGGAGGAAGGTAGGGGGATGGGTTAGCCTGGTGATGGGTATTGAGGAGGGCACGTTCTGCATGGAGCACTGGGTGTTATGAACAAACAATGAATCATGGAACACTACATCAGAAACAAATGATGTAATATATGGTGATTAACATAACAATAAAAAAATTTAAAAAAAAGAATACTGGGTGATGGGCATTAAAAGGAGGGCACTTGACGGAATGAGCACTGGGTATGATATGCAACTGATGAATCACTGAACTCTACCTCTGAAATTAATAATACACTCTATGTTGATTAAATGATTTTAAATAAAACAAATAAATAAATAAAAGAATAAAAAAAAAAGAAAAACAATGCAGCCGTTGTAAAGTGCCTGTTGAAATAATGCATACTAGGGCCTGAAACTATATACGTGGCTTATTAGAATGATCAGATTCAAAGAGTTCAAGAGGTATCTTGAATTCATACGTTTCCGTGTCCTTCTCTTCTTACCTTTAGCATTTTTTTCAAGACTTCAAATCTGAGCATTTTCCTTTGTTCTTATAAAACCATGGGAACTGATCAAATTCTGCCACACTTTTCAAAACTCTTCTGTCAGTTGGCTGTTATGCTTTTTTCCCACCTGATCAAATCAACTTACGGAATGCCTTGACTTGTAAAGTTCATAGAAAGAAATGGACTCACCCGCTGCTAAAATGATGGGAACACTGCAGATGGCCATGATGGGAAAGAGCACTGTTGTTTTAATCTGAGCAAAGTAATCTTTCAGTGGTATAAAATTAAATGCTAACATTATACTGGTCCCTAGTTTGTTGTAACATAAACTTTTTTTTTAAAGAAGATATTTTCCAGCACCTTAAGCTTATCCTTTATCTATATCAATTTTTTATTAATTTTATTTGATCCTATTAGATGCAATTAGGGTACAAAAAATAAATACAGATGTTTATAAGTTTGAACCGCTTGCATTTACAACTTTGATGGGTTTATCTGTCTTAGCTTGTGTTTCCTATAATATTCTCTAGGACAGAAGAAAGACACACTAAGTGATATGAGCTTAAAATAGGAAGGACAAGTCTTACCCAAAGAAGTGGATGATTTACATTTGTGATGTAAAGGCAATTTTTTGCAGTTATGTCCCAATTATTTATGGCACTAAGGGACAGGGATAGCACAGATGAAAGAATCATAGCATCTCAGGATTGGAAGTGCTTAAAGGTCCTGCAGTTCCATCACTCATACAATGGTTAATTTAATTCCATAGCCTTCTTCCTATACCAAGTAGACTTCCAGCATGTGCTTGAATATCTTTAGTGAAGGCAAAAGGCTAGCTCATTTCATCCTTGAATAATTCCATTAGATTTTGACTCAATCTAAAGTACATAGCTTTCTAACCCTGTGTAACTTCTATACCTATTCTTTGATAATGGAAGGCAAGGACCATACTTTTCAATCTTTGTATCTCTAGTGCTTATGATAGTGCCCAACCGACACACAGTAGGATTTCATTCTGTGTTTATTATATAGAACTGAAATACAGATCTAAAAATAGTGTCTCCCGGGCCATCTTCTCTCCAGCTCTTTAAGAATTGCTCCTAGTCATGACTTCAAAATCCTTTATCATCCTGGTGCCTTCTACTGAAGGTACTTTGCATTCTCTTTCTAATTATGTTGTCTCCAAAATAAAACAGAATATTGCAAGTTTGTTCTTTCAGATACAGAGTGTAATATACTGGCAACTCCATCAACCTAGAGACAATTTTCAAATAAATTATCCTGTGTCAGCAGCTACCTCCTACAGAAGGACATTGATATTAAACCAAGGCCTTTACCACAAGGGCCACTGCTGCAGAACTCTGTTTTCCCGAATTATATTCATAGATTTTTGTTTTTATTTTTGTGGACAAAAGCATAGAGCTTCAATGTAACTTTGCTAAAGACTAGAAACATCTGGAGATGGTGAGCATCAGATCAATGCAGGTTTAAACCTGACACCATTTATTACTGGCTATGTGATCTAGACAGAGAACTTCCACTTCTCTGAGTCTCCTTTTCCTTTGTTAATAGGGGATGGGAAGTCTCTTATTTAAAAACTGTCTTTTGAAGGACAACTGGAAGAATAGAGATGCCATTTAGTGAATTAGGAAGACTACAAAAAGAGAGATTTGATAAGTGGAGGCTTGGCATTCCTGGAACACCTATTAGGCAATGGAATGGACAGTGGAAAACACATGCCAGGATTCAGGAGAAGGGTCTAACTGGAGATATAGATTTGGAAGCTCAAAGCTATAGATTTGTATGAGTCATGAGACTTGGTAAGTTTCCTAGAAATGAGAATAAAGAAAAGTGTACGTGGTCCTTCCAATATTGGGAAGAAATAGCAATGGAGACCAAAAAAAGAGATCAGGGATGTGGGAGGGAAACCACAAGAAAGTGATGTCCTGGAAGAGAAGCTGATTACCATTGCCTTCTCTTATCCTGCTGAGAGGTTGGATAATTCCAAGAGTCACACATTGGTTCCAATCTCCAGCTCCTAGAATACTGCCTGATATATTGTAGGCCCCAATGAAATGGTAAGTGTTATTCTCTTATTTTATTTTATTTTTTAAAGATTTATTTATTTATTTGAGAGAGAGAGAGCAGGAGGGAAAGGCAGAGGGAGAGGGATACAGAAAGTCCCAAGCAGACTCTGCACCAGGCACGTGGCCTGTCACAGAGCTTGAGCTCATGACCCTGAGATCATGACCTGAGCTGAAACCAAGAGTCGGTCACTTAACCAACTGAACCACCCAGGCACCCCAGTGTTATTCTTTTAGATCTTGACTCAGTCATCCAAATATTTATTATGTCTTCTGGCCTCAATAGTTTCACCCATTCATGGATTTAGAACAGAAATCATGACAGATGCCTAAGAAAGAATTTGCCAGGGCTGAAATTGACTCACTAACCAGCACCCCTTTGGTACAGTTGCCAAACCAGTTATGATACATTTAATGGTAATATTCACTCCAAATTTCTCCCTTTTGCTCAAAGGAATAGCATGGAAGATCTTACCTATTGCCCTGCTACTGAAAAATGTTACTTGTAATCAATTCTCCAATTTTACAGCCTAATAAGTTTATCTAAAAGAAAAAAAAAAGAAATTGGGTTTTATCTGACATGATTTTTCCAGAGTGAATTCATGCTGACTCCTGATGATCCTTTTAACTCTGAACATAATATCTTCATAATAACACATTTTAAAAATTCATAAAAGACTGAAGACGAGGGGCCCATGGGCGCAGTTGGCTGAGCATCGACTCTCGGTTTCCCCTCAGGTCATAATCTCAGGGTCGTGAGGTTGAGCCCCATGTTGGGCTCTGTGCTCCGTTTGGAGTCTGCTTAAAATTCTTTCTCTCCCTCTGTCCCTCCCGCTCATGCACTCTCTCTCTCTCTCTCTCAAATAAATATATTAATCTTAAAAAGAAAAGACTGAAGACAAATTCTTTGGCTGGTTTATGTACTTTTATCCTACCCCTCTTTATCTTTTAAAAAACTAAAAACTATACTTTCCCATCTTCAGTATATCTTTCATCTGCACCATTTTTAAAATTTGATATCAGGAATGTACTAGGACTTTCTCTCTGACAGGGCAGCATATAGTAGCTATAAAGGTGGTGTTACCTAGTGAATAATAGGAGAGTAAACTGCTGACACAACTTACAAATTCAAGAAGTTCAATGAATCCCAAGCAGGATAAACACAAAGAAAATCATGCTCAGACATATGATGATCAAACTGAGGAAAACCAAATATAAAGAAAAAAATCCTGAAAGCAGCCAGATAAAAACAACACATTACATATAGGGAAACAACACAAATTACCACAAGTTTCTCAACAGAAATCATGGGGCCTAGACAGTGAAAACATCTTTTAACCACTGGGAACAAAAAACAAAGAATTGGACCAAAAAAAAAAAAATCCTATCAATTCCCAATTCTATATCCAGTGGAAATATTTTTCAGGAATGAAGTTGAAATAAAAAATTCTCAGATGAAGGAAAACTAAGAGAATTTGTCACCATCAGATCTGCTCTAAAAGAAATGCTAAAGGGAGTTTTTCAAGTTGAAGAAAAATAGATCAGAAGGGGAACTTGAACCTTTAGGAATGAAGAAAGAGTGACAGAAATTGTAAACACTTGAGTAGATAACATAGCCTAGTTTTCTCGTTTTATGTTCCTTGTAATATGTGTGATTCTTGAAAGGAAAAACTTATAACATTATCTGGGGCCAGGGTGCATTGAATATATACAGATATAGCATGTATAAAAACTACAACAAGGAGGATAAAGATAAACAGGACATATATGGTTATAAGGCTTTTACATTTACTTGAAGTGGTAAAATAATCATTATAAATACTAGGTAACTAGGTGTCTATACTATAATCCCTAGAGCAATAACTAAAACTTAATACCAAAAGATACCCTCCAAACATTAATGCATGAATTGAATGAAATACTAAAAATATTCTAGTAACCTGGAAGAAGGCAAAAAAGAGAGAACAGAGAAACAAACAACAAAAAACAATTCAAAGGGAACACACAGAAAAAAAATAAAAGGGTAGACTCAAATATTAACATATTAATAACTACTTTAAATATAGATGATCAAAATGCACCAATTAAGACAGATTGCCAGATTGGATTAAAAAATTAGATCAAACTATAAACTGTCTACGAAAACCCACTTTAAGTATGATGACATGGTAAAACTAAAAGTATATAAAAAGACACCGTACAAACACTAGCCCAAGAAAAGCTGCATTGGCTATATTAATATGAGAAAATGTAGATTTCAAAATGAAGAAAATTGGGATTAAAGAGGGATAAATAGGTACATTATGTAATGATAAAAGGGTCAATTTCCTCAGAAGATATAACAAACCTAAATGTGTATGCACCTACCAGTGGAGAGCTCAGAATACATGATGCAGAGACTGATAGAACTAAAGGAAAAATAGACAAGTCTGCAGTTACACTTAGAGACCCGAACACTCCTCTCGTGGTAACTGATAGTAGATCAAAAATCAGCAAGGACATGTGAGACTTTAGAAACAGTCTCAAACAACTTACTCTAACGACCTCTATGGGACACTCCACCCACAAACAACAGAATATGCACTCTTTTCAGGTGTATATGGTACACCAGTAAGATCCACCGTATTTTGGGCCACATTTGGAAGTTAAACCACGCATTTCCTATTTCCCTGACCACCTGTTTGGCAGGTTTTAGGCACATGATGTGGGACAAAGGTTGAACACGGCTGCTTAAAGAGGCAGCTCAGAGTGACTAATTTGCAACGTGAAAAATTCAACCTCATATATGCTCTGAACCATCTAATCTATGTAACATCCTAGTGTATTGCTCTCATACATACAAATTAACATGAAAAATAGATGAGCTAAAGTCAGAGTAAGAAGCAGAACTTTGGAATTAAAGTGTATATCGCTTTAAAGCAAGTAGTACTGATAATCATAGATGAGTACTGTTCATTCAAGATGCCCCTTCTATTCAGAAATACAATGGACCCTTGAACAGCATGGGTTTGAACTATGCAGGTCCACTTACACATAGATTCGTTACAGTATAGTACTAGAATTGTATTTTCTCTTCCTTATGATTTTCTTTTTAAGATTTATTTATTTGAGAGAGAGAGAGTGTGTGTGTGTGCGCGTGAGGGTGGAGGGGCAGAAGGAGAGCAAGAGGGAGAATCCTCAAGCCAACTCCCTGCTGAGTGGGGAGCATGGAAACCCCAGGGGCTCAATCTCACTCCTCAAGATCATGACCTGAGCTGAAATCAAGAGTCAGACGCTCCACTGACTGAGCCACTCAGGCGCCACCCCTTATGATTTTCTTAATAACATTTTCTTTTCTCTAGTTTATTGCAAGAATACAGTATATAACACAGATAACATACACAATATGTGTTAATTGACTGTTTCAGTTATCCTTAAGGCTTCCAGTCAAGAGTAGGCTATTAGTGGTTAAGCTTTTAGGGAGTCAAAAGTTATCCGTAGATTTTCAACTGCGCAGGGAGGTGGGGGGGGGCGGGCGGGAGTGGTGCATTCAGCATCCCTAACTCCATGTTGTTCAAGGGTCAATGTACTGTTGGTTATAATGCAAGTTATGTTTGGTGCTTGAAAGTAATTACAATCCCGGTATTTAGAAACTACCCTTTAATCTAAGTGATTTCAAATGAGAGAATTGTGTTAGAATCATCCAGGCCACAGTTACCATACACCAGCTCTCACATACCCTCTTGCACGGATTCTTTCCCATGTAATACCTCAGACCACCATTAACACAGTACCCACTCTTGATTAATAAGAAAAGGAGCTTAGAATGTGTTTTATCATCTTCAGCTTCCTGGTGTTTGTCAAATACTCTTGTTTTACAAGAAGTAGTTTTCTTGTAGGGCTGTGAGTGTGTCTGCATAATTTTTCATCAAGGCAATAATGTAGGATCCTAAATCACGAGCATTCTTTGCAAGTCCCTTAAGTGTAGTGTAATTTGGAACCAGCAATCCATTTCAAATTCGGTAAATTAAAGGGGAAATAGCCAAGCACGAGTTAGAGGAGCAGGCCTGACTCCCACACCTGCAATTTCAACCAAATGACATAAAATGCCAAGCCATTATTCTTCCAATTTAGCTTCCTCAGCTTTCATGTTCAAAACCAAATTCATTCTAAAAGTAATCAAATCAGATAAGGACCTGGGTTTGGGGGAGGGGGGTAGAATGCTAACGATGCAACCAGAGGAACTGGTCGGAAGGTTCTGGTGTTTTAACATTCAGGTTATTTTGTGGAGCATATTTTAAACCGATTTTTTTCAGGTTAGTTTAATTGGAGTATCAGAAATCCTTTTATCTGTTTTGACAATTGAAATGATGATGTGCAGCCCACACACTGTTTATACTGTTAGAGATAGGAATACCCAGATGGATACTCTAGCTACTGAGAATTTAAAAGGACAGGAGCAGCTAAAGGCCGATTAGCCATGGAGAACATTAGCTTCGATGCTCCTCATACAGAGCCAGACATTACGTCAAGCATGACAAGCCACTCTAGCATAAAAGTATTAGCGGCCTCCAAGTCTCGGGCTTACCCTTAAGTTATTTCATTAAAATACAAAATCATGTTGACCTAATTTTTTGACAGGTTTCAATGAGAGCAAAGATCTCTCTTGTTGCACCTACCCTTTCTCCCTCTTCATCCTGCCGCCACTCTGGGGAGTTTGCCAGTTTCAAGTCTTTGCAGAGTGCCAATCCCTTTTATTTTAATCAAGGTAGAAGCTCTGGCTTTAAATGCTTTCTCCCCTCATCTCCAAACGTGTATGCCGAGACTCTTCACTGACAGGAGAACTTCTTTCAATGGCGGTAACTCTTAATGTCCTTGGGGGGGGGAAGAAAGCTACTCAGCATTCAGCGGAGAAGCCGGAACCGCCTGGATCGGTCTCATTATGTAGGCCATATGCAATAAGCCCCGGTACCTAACAGCTGCTGGTGGTAGGATTAAGGGGAAAATATTTAATTTGATGCAGGAGCACGTGCACGTGATTTCAGCTGTAGCTCTTACCTGCTCCCCGGGGTGTGTATGAGATATATGGTATAACGCAGAAATCATTTAATTGTGTCAACACAATGTCAGGATGTTTGTTTAAAGTAAAAATTAGTTTTTGCAGCATAAATTGATTAGTTGACAGGCTACTCGACTGTCACGGAGGCTACTGGATACAAAGAAAAAATTGGCTTGGTTAATCTGAGCAAAGGGGAACAAGTCCTTTGAGATCCGGGGAAATACAAGCAATGTAAATTCGGATTAGTCTTTGTGTTCTGTAAATCAATAAAACAACAGGGAAGTGTGAAGAATAGGCTAGATCATCTATCAAACTGGTTTTTATTGTGTTTCTATTTCTATCCCTAGTAAACATGTGCCTTCAGTTTCCCATGAATAAAAGCATTTGACAAAGGAATAAAAATGGACTGGAGTTCACTGTAGATGCAGTGCCAATGACAAAAGGGGTAGGGGGGTGTCGAGAAAAGATGAGAATCAAAAAGGCTGCTTCCTGCAATCTCAAAGCTAGATCATTTTAAAATTCTCAGGTGACAGGTGGTGAAAGTGAAGATAGATTTTATATATCTACTGCAATGAAGACTGTACCTTATGCAGAATACTAATCAGGATTTTTTTTTTAAGGCAACGGCATTGTCTTAACGGGCTTTAAGAGAAATAGAGGTGCACGCATGCACACACACAAATCAGTTAAGGAAGGCTTCTGTTGCATCCGAGATTTCTCCCCCCTCATCACTGTTAATCACAGAAGAAGTAACGAACGTGCTAAAATAAGAAAACACTAATTTTGTGGCCCAGTGAAGGGCCCCGCTCTTTTTCAAACGGTCCTCGTGTTCTTATAAGCCCTCTTTCAAGGCGAGTATTTCACCTGATTGCTTTAATTGAGGGGCTTCTTTTATTTGTGTTGACAGTCTGCATCATCATTGTGTTTTACCTTTCGGTGCGTGCAGCATCTCCCTGTAAGCCCTGCGCCCCACGCCACGCGGTGCACTGAGCTACTGCAGAGAACGCGGAGGGGAGAGAAAATGCGGGCTTCAGAAGTGAGGAGCAGCACTTTAGATGGCAGTAGTTGAGGCGAGCGAGGCAGAGCAGTACAGATCTTGCCTTCCGAGTGTTTGAAAGATGGGGGCGTCTTTGTGGCATTATCTTCCCAGGTGCCCCAGATGGCACGGTGTACTTCTAATGGAAAACCATTCATCTGGCCCTGGAACTGTACGTGTTGTACATCACGATGGTTCATGGAGGAAACGAGCTCAGACAGCTTAAGCAGAAGGCGCAGAGCCTGTGGTGGCGAAGGCATAATGGAAGAGAGGCACTAAAGGGCAGGCGAGTGAGTCAGAGGCTGGGGAAGGGGAGAAGGCTGTTATTTCTGTGTAATTCCCTAGGATCCACTCCTGCTTGGGTTGGCCGTGAGAAAAAAACCAATTCAATTTGAAGGTGGTTCAGGGTAAATGAACCAGGGAATTGAGCTGCTGGAATCTAATTAGGGACCCCCCCAAATTACTACTACCTGCCCAGCAGAAAAGTCAAATGGCTATAGCAGCCAAAAGAGTTAAGGGAAGTTGGCAGAATAAGCAGTCCAGAAGGAGAAGGTTTGCAACCCTTCCAGATTCTATCTCTAAAACTCTGAGAAGTGATTTTTTTTAAATGCTAATGCCATAGGCAGAGAAGACTGCAAAGCAGAAACTGTGGCCACAGAAAGGGCAGATGTAGGATCCCCAAAGTGTGAAAGGCCAGCACGGTCTCCAATCCCTCTGGGGAAAGGTGAGACCGTGTCCCCTAAAGGGAAGCTTCGTGAGGACCGGCACCTGTCCTCTACTGTGTTGGGAAAGCACATTACCCGCCCCATAGAGAGGGATGACAAATGTCACGGGGATTCTGATGAAAGGAGGAGGAAAGATGGGGCCTGTGCCTCAGGGTCGGCGCTGGGAGCTCATCCCTGTATTTCCTGGCATCACACGGTTCCCTTCAGCCTCAGCATATCTGCTTCATCAAAGGCGAGCCACTCTGGGGCCTTGTGTATTTCTCCTGGAGAAGACATGTAAACAGGATATCTGAACACAGGCTGCTGAAAAGGGAACTGGACTCGGCATCAAGACCTCCAACGTGGTCCTGACACTCTCACAGGTCTGTGTAACTTGGGGAAATGATTTTGAGGGTCATTTAGGCTCATTTGTAGAATAAGGAGTTGGCTTGGACAATCAAGATCTATGATGGCTTCTAAATCCGAGGAACCTTTATTCACATGGAACAAATCAAAATCTACATAACAGGCAGACTGTACTTTTATTGTAGGACTGTAGGACTATCACCACAACTGCTGATTTCTCCCCAAAGCCTTAAAATAACTACAGTTGCCTCGATTTCATGCGGACCCCTGAGGGCAGAAGGGAGCCCATCGATCCGAAGGAAAGAAGTGAAATGGAATATGTTGCCCTTTTCCACTCCAGCCGGAAAAGTAAAATTTACGTTTCAAGATGTCAATTAAATGAGCAGCTAGTTTCCCCCCACTGAAAAAAGAAGGCTCTCACACTGAACATCCTACAGAAACACAACAATAATAGAACACAGTAGCAGAAAAAAAAAAAATTATAGCTAGCCATGGCATCCTTGCAAAGAAAACACGCACACACACACAAGCAACTACCTACCCCTTAATATGGGACTGTCGTATTATGTTAACGCAGGCTGGTTCCCTGTCGTCTGGCACATGCTCAGAGCCCTTCCATCAGTGGGGGTGAGCTCAGGCGATGGCAGTCTATCCCCAGACTTAGCCAAGCCTATTTCAGCAGAAACACTTTCATCCGGAAAAGGTATGATTCATCCCCCAAACAAACAAAAATGTTTGAAATGTATCCATTCTTTGGATGAATAATTGAGTTTGTCATCTAAAATATTATGTGCTGACACTTTGGGAGATGACAGTGTGACTTCACATTTATAAAGGTGGTTTATTTTCCCCTTAATTTGAAGTAACCAATGGGTGGGGGTGGGTGGAAGAGTCACTAATGGTTCAACGAAACTTGAGGGATCTGGAAGGTGGTAGCTGACGCATACCTTTGTTCCTCATCCTATTAACTAATAAGCTAGTCTCTCCCTCCGTGCAACTCTCGCAGTTAATAAAGTGGCTCATTTAGATGTCACTAGAATAATATCAGTGAAAAGACTAAATTTAGAGAGTAGGGCATGAGCAAATGCAAGACTCAGGAGCACAGCCCACAGTATCCCCACCCAGTCCCAGAGCAGACAGATCAAAGCTGCCCCTTGAACATTCCTGCTGATTTGTATGTTTACCTTGTTATCGATACAGACAGATTTCTTTTTTTTGGTCAAAAACCTCTCCCGTGCTCCTTCCCAGCCACAGGTTAGCAGACATCCAGGACCATGGCAAAGTTTCTAGTTTTTCTGCCCATATAACCCTTCCTTCCCATCCCTACCCACGCCCTAAGCCCGCTTTAAAAAATAGGAAATTGCAAATAAACCTAGAACTGTGTCTACACGGATCCCAAAACACTTTGTCTCAGTTTAAAGTCACGTGATGCTGCAATATTTGTATGTTATGTACACGTAACTGATTGCCTCAGCTATTCCAAGATTGCTGGCGAGAAAGGGATTGCTCACAGAAGTGGTCATTCAATCCAATTAGCTCAATCATTTGACCTTAACCAGCATGATTCAGTTATTTGAATCATGAAGCAGCCAGACTGGACTGAGCATTTGCAAATTGATCTTTTTCTCTGTGATTAACTTTAATGATGACAAGAAATAACAAAGGTGATGTAAAAATGGATAAACTGGTGACTTCCTGAAGAATTCTTGTTTTTCAGGATGACCAAGGATTACCCTGAGTAATAAATCCAATTGAAATATTTATTGAGCATTTCTAAGCTCAAGATGCTGTATGAGACACTAAAGAAGCACACAATGACTCAGACCTAGTTCCTGGCCTCAGAGGTTTTTTATCTTAAGCAGAAAACAAGTAGGTAAACAGGTATTCATGCCGCAAAGAAAAACACAATGTTCTAAGTAAAGCCACAATAATAAGTAATGAGAGCTATTAATTTTGAGAGGAAGAAAGTCAGAAAAGGCTTGCACTGAGCCTGGGAGGGTAAGCAAAACAATTAGGGGTAGCAAAAAGCGATGCCTTCAGGACCAGCCAGGTAACATCAACAGGAGAAGCGCGAGAGAGGGCTGGAGCCTACGGCAAACTGTACCATCAAGGCCCTACTGAAAGGATTTCAAAGTCAAGTTTAAAACTTTTTTGGCAAGCCAGAATACAGCTGTGGGCCTGATCCGGCCTTCCTTGGTCATATGCGCTTTATTTAGTTAGAAACAGAATGATCAACAAAGCATTCCATGATAAAGACTCAGAGCAAGGCAAGTGCCAGGGACTTGGTGGTCCCCTGACTGCCTTTCTTCTTCTCCCGGCCCACTTTTCCTGTCAATCCCGTAACCGCTGGGATTAAGAGCAAAGGCGTTTAGAAGAATGGAGCCTCCCACATAGGGACCCATCATTCAAATTTCTTTCCAATTGGTTCTCACCTTGCTCCTCTAGAGATGATAACAACTTTACCCTGAACCTAACCCCCCTCAAGGTATCCCAGACTTGGAAGGGAATTTCTAATGTATTCCTAGCGCTTCGGTTTGTAATCAGCTCTTCATCCAGTCCAGACCACCCAGTTGTACAGACCCTTCGGAAAATAGTGTTTTCTGCCTTCTGCTTGCCTCTCCACCCAGAGCCCGAGGGTCTACGCAAGCTCCAGCCTAAAGAAGCGAATGCTGCCACCTGCCGGCAGACTCCCCGGATGCAGGCTGACGGTGAACCTCTCCCATCTCTGTACTACCTCTGCTCTGCATCATCAGGAGGACCCTGTCCCCAGGGCTCTAGGCGGCCACTTGCCAACACTACCCTGTTTGTTTCTTGGCATATACTTGGGTGACAGAATCTAGTCCATCGGACCCAACCTCCTCAGCATCTACAGCCAGTTTATCCCAGCCGACTAGACCAACCCCGAGGGGGACTTCTGGATCCAAGACTCAGCCCTTTCCTCTTTAGACCCTTCATTCTTTGGTTTGCAGAGCCATGCTGAGGCGTGATTTGAGGTACGAGGAAACCTGATCTATCCAAAACAGCAAGCCCGCCATGTGTCCGGCCCTGTTCTGGGAACACAACCATGAACAAAACAGACTCAGCACCGTGTCCTTAAGGAGCTGACATTTTTATGGGAGAGACAGACAAGAAGTAAGATTAATAAGTAATACACATCGTGTAATAGTGGTAAAGTGCTATGGAGAAAAACACAAACAGAGGACAGACTGACAGGGGGAACGGGGTATCGAAACTTTAAATAGGTTTGGCCAGGGAGATGGTGAAGTTTGGAGTAAAGGCCTTCAGGACATGGGGAAGTTCCCTGGGGACATCTTGGGATAATCACTGTAGGCAATGAAACAGCAAGTGAGAAGCCCCCCCCCCCCCGCCCCCCGCCAAAGCTCAGACTGTCTCCTGTATGTCTCGTGACTTCTCTGGAGGTCAGGCTGTTGGAGCAGAGAGAACCAAGGCGTCATGGAGGAGTAGGAACTGATAGGTCATAGCAGCTTCACTCCGAGTGAGAGGAGAAACCACTGGACGTCTCAAATAGAGGAGTACTGTGGTCTGAGTTAATGTCTCACACCACAGGAGGCCAGTTAGGAGGTAATTGTGATGCAGGTTCAAGGTGAGGGCGGCTTAGACCAGGTGAGCATGATTCATGCAGTTACTGTAAAGGAAGCCTGAAGATGGAGAGATCCAGATGACGATGGAAAGACCCAGATGAAGGAGGCCTTGAATGATATGCTACCAAGTTTAGACTTTATTTTTGGAAGAATAGAAAGAAAAACTCTGATCTCTTTATTTTAAAAGAACACTTTTCTGCAGAGTTTAAATATTTTTAGAAAAATAACTGGCAGAAATGTTGAAGGTGATGTGAAGAGAAGAAAATGAAAATGGAGATGTTAGCAGTCTCATATATTGCATAAGGCAAAAGATAATTCAGAGCTCAACCAGGAGAGAGGCAATGTAAGAGAAAGACTTTGAAGATGTTAGACAGTGAGATCCTTCATGACAAGCAAGTAGGTTTCAATAATCTTCCTATTCTCCGTGTCCACCACAGTGCCTGGAACACAGAGACATTCAAGAAATGCATTCATTCATTCATTCATTCATTCATTCAACAGATATTTTTTGAATAGCTTTAAAAAGCAAAATAAACTGGCCTGTTCATTTCCTAGGGCTACTGTAATAAGTTATCACAAACTTGGTGACTTAAAACAACAGAAATTTATTCTCTCACAGTAATGGAGGCCAGACGTCTGAAATCAAGGTGTTGGTGGGGCCATGCTCCCTCCGAAGCCTCTAGGGGAGACTCTTTCCTTGCTTTTCCAGCTTCTGGTGCCTCCTGGCATTGCTTGGTTTGTGGCTGCATAACTCCCAATCTCTGCCTGTCTTCACATGGCCTTCTTCCTTCTAGCTCTCAATGTCTTCGTTTCTGTCCTTACAAGGACATCCATCATTAGGTTTATGGCTTATCATAATCCAGGATGGTAACAGCAATCCAGGATGGTTTCAGATCCTTACAGTAATTATATCTGCAAAGACCCTATTTCCAAATAAGGTCACATTCTCAGGAACCAGGGGTTAAGAACTGGGCAAATCTTTTGGGGTCACTAATTAGCCCACTACACTTAGATTTAATAAAGGTGTGACTCTAAACTGCCCAATTTAAACCCCACTTCCGTCACTTAATATCAGTGTTTCTTTGGGTAAATTACTTATTCCCTGTGGACCTCAGTTTTCCCATTTGTAAAATGGGGTTAATAGTAACATGTGTTTTCATCGTGATGAGCACGGGGTGACGTATGGAAGTGCTGAATCACTATATTGTACACTTGAGACTAATGTAACACTGCGTGTTAACTAACTGGAATTAAAATGGGAAACTTTAAAAAAATAATATGTGTTTCATAGAGCTACTGTGAGTCTTACATAAACCAACTATCTAAAGTGCCTGATTGGGGCGCCTGGGTGGCTCAGTCGTTAAGAGTCTGCCTTCAGCTCAGGTCATGATCCCAGGGTCCTGGGATCGAGCCCAGCATCGGGCTCCCTGCTCCGCGGAAGCCTGCTTCTCCCTCTCCCACTCCCCGCTGCTTGTGTTCCCTCTCTCATTGTGTCTCTCTCTGTCAAATAAATAAAATCTTTAAAAATAAAAAAATAAAGTGCCTGATCCATAGTAAATAATCAATAAATGCATTATTATTTTTATAAAATACTAATATATGCAGCCAAGTCTCCAGAAGTACAGAGACACAGCACATGTATTGTTTCTCCAAGTAATCTGCAGTCTGGTGAGGAAGGAACATTGGCAACAGGTGTTCTCTTCTCTAGAGGGGCAGGTGCCATGACGGAGTCAGAGCAAACAAGTTGGGACACACATTGAGGAATGTGTCAAAGTTAATCAGATGCAGAAAGAGATTCGTGGTGTGAGGGAAGAAGGAGTGGCAAGGTACAGAGGTGAGATCCTGGCTGAGTGAGCGACATTTGCAAAACTGTGGAGACAGAAGAGATAGGAGAATACTGTCCTTCTAAGGAACTGCAAGTTAGCATATCTGGAAGGAAGATAATGGGAGAACATAGCCAGAGACAACAGTGGAAAAAAATAAGCAAAAGTCAGACCACGAAAGTCTCTGTGTGTTTCACGAAGGAGTTGCCATTTATCATGGAAGTGGTGGAGAGCCATAAAGGATTAGAAGTAACAAGAGAGTGACATGGAGAGAATGTGCTTACATTTCAGAGCAGTCTATCCAGCTAATAAAGACCCTGGGTCTCCAAACATTTTCTTATTATGTACCACATCAGTGAAAATTAAGAACACACCCCAATGTTTGCACATAAATTTACTTACTAGTATATTTATTTCATCTATGGATGCCTGTACTAATAAACACCAATGCAAAACACATAAAAGAGCTCCAAAAAAATGATACACGGTTAACTTAATTATAATTTCAAATAGCTTATTTCATTATCAGTGAAAAAGCTTTTTGCAGCCACTTAAGAATTACCATTAATAATAATATTTTTGGTAAAAAAATATGTGATTCAATATTTTATGAATTTGAAAATATTAGCTTAACATTTTGGGAGACAGTGACTCAAAGTTCTGATTCCAAATTTAGTCTCTTTGGAAACTTAGTTACAAGGGCTCTCTTAGCTGAAAAAGACACATGGAACCAAGACAGAAGCCAGCTCTGGCTGTGAGCACTGAATCATGACACTCACTGCTCAATCCCAATCACCAATTTTGTATTTGTGAAATTCAGCCGGTAAATTTTTATCTTCCCCTATGTAGCTCGCTCAGTTGTAAGTGGAAAACTAGTTGGAAGATGCAACATTTGTATATTTCTAACAAAGATGTTGAGAGATACACTCATTTATTTCTTTGGATGATTTCCAGAACCAGTAAGAAAATTCCATTTCTAAAATATTTCAATGAACAGATATGAGAATTATTATATATTGCCTGTGTATTGCTTTTGATAAAGTACTATATAACATGAATATAAGATATGAATTAAAACATAAATTTAAATATTCATATTCTGAGTGTTCTTTCCACAGCATTGATTTTGTTCAAACGCGTTCATTTCTTACTAATTGTTAACATGTCACATGAAATGACGCATTAAGTCTGTTTATTTTTTCAAAAATATCTGCTGGGTAACAAATTACTGACAGATACTTTCATAGACCATTGCCAACATAGTACACTTGTAAGAGAAACTGCCTAAATATACTTAAGTTAGCACGCATTTGCTATAATATAAAGCGTGTCAATATTAGTAAAAAATATTTTGATAGTCATCCTCCCATCTCATTAACAAAGAATTACAAAGAGTTAATTTATTAAAATAGTATTCATTAATCTAAGAGGGAAAATGCAAACCGCATAAGAGAATGTTAAATGCAGTGTCTTTTTTGTTGTAGTGTTCATGTCCCAAAGATCAAGAACAATAAAGCATATTCCAAATACAGCCCCAATCTAAACTGAGCTCTGTAACCATTAGTGCTATATAACAGAAGATACAGAGTTTTAGAGAGAGGCTAAAAGCCTGCTAAAAGAGATTTCTGTGAAAAGAACTGTTTCATGAGGCCTTGCCCCCTACCATGGGGCAAGATAAAGGGGAGCTCTTAAGCCACGTGAAGGATATTTCAAAAGAACTACTCAGAGCACTTGACATGGGTCCTCTGGGCTTATGGGGCAGGAACCTGGACTGACGCATTCAAATACGGTCAGAGGTTAGAACAAAGAGAGATGGATGCCTTGGGAAGGTGCTCTGCCTGCTTCCCAGGGTTGTCAAGGCAAAAGATGGTGTATTTTTCATGGGTCAGACTGGGTCAACTTGAGAGAACAGTGGACCCCCCAAAGCAGCCCCAACTCAGTGGGACCATAGGAAGTGGAAGAGCAGGGGAGGGTGGTGAGACATTTACATGGGATGAGGGCTTAGAGTTTGAGTATTTGACTGAATTGGGCATTTGATACCCGAGAGTGACAGAGAAGACAGATAAGGATGTGCCCAAATTTTCTCCCAGAGCAGGTTGGCAAGGATAGTCACATCAAGGAAGTCTATTCACCACCGCCCCCCCCATATGTTCCAGAATGTCAGGATCAGTGCACTATGACAACCAGGCTGGTAAAATGTGTGTTTCTTGAAATTAGAAGTTCTAGACACATAGCAGCTATTCGATAAATGTTTATTATTTGATTGAGGACTGTAAACACTGCCATGGTCTTTCTTTATTCATTTAGTATGTTACCGGCAGAATCTACACCTCCAACTTTTATTGAATACACTGGATCACATAGCTTCTGTCCTTTATGGCTTATTTTCCATTGGAGAAAATGTGTTTTCCTCAGCACACACCAAATAATGAGGACCATAAAGCTTGCTCTTTTTAAAGCATTTATAGTAAAATAATTTAGTTCTCTGAGTTTGTACATTTCCCCCTATAGAACCAAGCTTTCTTCGGTAGGTTGTTCAACTAAATAATGTAATGAATAATGAATAACAGCAATCTACTGCATGCAAGTAGATTTTCTCAGACAGTTGCATATGGTAGGAAAGTGTTTTCTGAAAGAGTAGGCCGGGGAATATTCAGAGTGTTCAATAATGCAAGAGCAGAAAGATTGAAACTTTGTTTTGATTCAATATTGTTTGGAGCCTGGTGTGGCTGGACAGAGAATGCATATGAACTTTTAAAGAACTGCAAGTCGTATTTGGATGGAAGAGTCTACAAGGATAAATCCTAACTTCATCTTTTACCTAAATTAGATCATTCTCATTTAAACCCCACTCTTCCTCCAGGACCCAGCAGAAGCCCCTCTTCCTCCAAGAGGCTCTCCCTGGCCTCACTGTCCCTGGGTCACAGTGCAGTGGCTCTCCTCTGAGCAGATCCCACCTACACCTCAGCTGTACCACACATAAATAGGAAGGAGAGGACTGTATGTGTCCGTGTATAAACAATGTGGTTGAAAGCCACAGGTCCGAATAAACATGGTTCCACTGGTCAATAGCCAAATGGTATCTTACAATGATTTTTTATGTGCTATGTACTTAAAACAAATTGGAAAAGTTGCAGATAAAATAGGGTAATTTGTTGGGACGCCTGGTGCCTCAGTCGGTTAAGCGTCTGCCTTCGGCTCCGGTCATGATCCCAGGGTCCTGGGATCGAGTCCCACATTGGGCTCCCTGCTCTGCGGGGAGCCTGCTTCTCCCTCTGCCTCTGCCTCTCTCTGCCTCTGCCTCTCTCTGTCTCTCATGAATAAATAAATAAAATCTTTAAAAAAAGGGTAATTTATAGAAAAATTCTGAGATAAAAATAAAATATATAAAAAAGCCAATATTCAACTTCATCCTCAGTTTATCCGAACAACTGTAAATTAAGTATCCCCTCATTTACACTCTGTATCAGCTAAAGTTCAGAGAATGACAATTTTTCAACTATGAGATTAACATAGTTTAAAAAATTAAATATGGTGATGCAATTATATTTTTCCAAAATTGACTTGTCCTCCATCCGCAGTTGATAATAATGGCTCTGTAATGCCCCGAGCAACTCAGTGATAACAACATATATACATAGAGATACATATATGTGCATATCTATGCGTACCTGTCCACCTTAAATCTGTTAATTTAATTTCATGTTCAGATGGTTATTTGTTTTACAAACTAAAATTATAGGAGATTCTCTGAATTTTTTACATTTCAATTAGTTAAACATCATATAAACAGCTTTAGTCTGTAAATCTTCTATGACAGAGTCCACATTTCTTATGTAGATCTATAAAGGCCAAGTTGAGTGCTCATCAGACAAAAGGCCCTTTCTAATTGTTGCAGCCAGAATGGAGAGCAGGACAATAATGGATGGGGAGGAAACGTGTCCTTATTTTGAATTACATTATGAAGCCTCTCTGGGTACACTCCTTCAGTGCCTTACCTTGTGAAATCAACAGGAAAAAAACAAGAGGCTTCTATTCTTAAAGCAAACAAAGAAACAGATGTGTTCAGCCTTCATACTTTTTTTTTTTTTAATCTTTGCCATCCTGCGCTGGGTAACAATTCTTTCCTCAGTGTAGAAAGAAACAGGTTTTCTTACTACTTAACTATCTTCTGGTTCCTTTCTTTTCCTTAGATATTCTCCAAGTCACATGTGTTGCTATTATGGACAAATCACTAGAAACTAAGCCAACAAAGAAGAAAACACTGAAGAGAAAATAAACTAATATTCCTTGACCCCACCTACTGGAAGCACATTGTTTTTTACAAATGATCGCTGTAGAAACAGAAAATCACTGCTGGTTGAAAGCCTGAGGAGATGCTTTAGAGGTAAAGGTTACAGACATTTGGAATCATAAAAGTATTTGTATAAAATATTGTGCCACAACAGCTACATCCCTATCATTTGTATATGTAACTCTTTTTGAAAGGCAAAGATGCTGCTTAATGAAAGCAGTTCTTAAACAACTTCAGTTGAAATTATGATCTTACTATTCCCCTGAGAATTACTTCATGTTCTATAAAGACACATACACGTCTAGGTTGTGATTTTCTAAGTGTTTATTATTCTCCTTGGAGAAAAGGAGTTTGTTCCAGTCAACACTCTGAATCAAATCTCTTGACCAGTGACAGTCCACCAAGGGTGGATACAGACTTCGGGGCTCACAGGTTCACTCCCATTTGCGGGCCAACACCAGGCATGGCTACAGCGCGTAGGTAAGGAAGTGTGTGCTTAGGAGCTCTATATCACCTGGGAAGTATTCGGAGTTCTGCTATTGACTACTTTGTTTCCTGGAGCAAGACACCTGCCCTCTCTGACCTCAGACCTCAGTCAAAATAATACTGCCCATCCCATACAGGATTGTCAAGGTCAAATTAGTCAATGCATGAAGTGCTTAGGAAAATAGCGGGCATGTAACAAGCCTTTACAACCTCTTAGTTATTATCACAGACACTGGAGCTACCACCAACCCAGCTTTCGTGACTATCTATACTAAGCAACATTTGCCCCAGCTGCTTCTATGCAAACAGGGCTTTCTTGAGATTTCTAGAATCTTACTTGTCCAATCTAGAGTGCAATTTCAGGGCTATTCATGCAAATAAGTGTCAAAACAATGATACAGAAGAATAAAGCGTTAGTTGGCCACAGAGCTCTGGAGTCAGACCACCTAAGATCAAATCCTAGTTGTGCTATTTTTTTGCCATATGTCTTTGGAAAAGGTGTAGGAATTTTCTTCAGCTCAGTTTCCTTGTCCATAAAATGGATGTAATCATACCCACCTCTCAGAGGATTATTGTGAAAAGAACATTGGTTAGCCATGTAAAGCATTTGGCCTCACAGTCCAGCACCTAGCTCAATGTAAATGGTCAAAAATCTTAGATGGGGAAAAAAGGCAAATGAAAAATGCAAATATTGCTGTGAAACCCCATGAATTCCCAGATGTGCCAATGCCCTGGGAGTCCCTCTTTCCCAAAACTGGCATAAACCACAGAGATAGAAAATGTCTTGTCACTTCCAGAAGCTCTGTGTTGGTTGCAGGACTGTGTGAGGCTGCATGGGGAGAGGACTTCTGGCAACATGAAGTACGGAAAGAAAGCCACGCAAACCGTCAGGGCACCCAGACCCTACAGTCGCCCCTCAGAAGCCTGTGCCACAGAAAATCTGAACTCAGAGAAGTGGGCCCTTGGTCACAAATTTTCATGGAAATTCTTTCACTCAAACACCCATTTGCTTTACAGTATGTTGGATATGGTGGATAATGCCCCAAATAAAAACCCCAATCCATGTCCTCAAAAGAAAGACCTAGGAGCGAGGGGTGGGAAAGTAACACCAGTCCCAGTAGGAGCACTGTGGAAGCTTAGTTTGGAACCTCGCACTTCTCTTTAGAAATCATCCACAGAAACAAGGATAATGGAGAAAACCAAACATTTTCAGCAAAGTTGGGTCAGATAACGCACACAGACGCTACTTGGCATTGCTCAAGTTTTATCCGACAGGCAAGCTTACGCCGGTAGTCAGGAGTATGCCCTAGGAAAAACAATAGGGAGTTTAGAGGGGGTCTAGGTATGGTTGAGCTCAGCAAATGACCTTCTTCCAAAGGGAGAGGGTCTCCCCTGAGAAGGGGCTGCTGTGAGCAAAACTATGGTGGCACAGAGCACTGTCAGGGTGGGAGAGAGAGAGAGGGGATCCAGAAGGTGTCTGGGTAGGGGGAAGGGGGGGTTAGTGGGAGCACATCTCTGACAGAATCTTCAAAAAGTATCTTCTTTTTAAGATTTTATTTACTTATTTATTTGACAGAGAGAGAGAGAGCACAAGCAGGGGGAGCAGCAGGAAGAGGGAGAAACAGGCTCCCTGCAGAGCAGGGAGCCTGATGCAGGACTCGATCCCAGGACTCTGGAATTTTGACCTGAACCGAAGGCAGACGCTTAACGACTGAGCCACCCAGGCGCCCCCAAAAATATCTTCTAAAGCATGTGCTTCCTGTGGTGAACAAGTGCTACTAAGTAGGGCAACAGTGTGAAGAAGGAAGCCCAGGGTTCTCCTGAACCAAGCAGAGGTGCTGAGGTCAGGGAGAGCAAATGCAGGGCAAACAGAAACCGCCGGGCTCATTTGCATTTCCTCACCACTGCAGAGCAAAAGCAAACACTATATGCTGGGCACTGTTCTAAGCACTTACATATATTAGCTCATTTCATCTCCACAACCCTAAGATATAGGTTCTCTTTTTATCCCCATTTTACTGATGAGGAGACGGAGGCATACATTTGCTCAAGGTCATCGATTAGTAAGGGACAGAGCCAGTATTCAACTCAGGAGGTCTGGCTCCAGAGTCTGCACCCTGATCTCTATCCTATACAATCTCCAAAAGGTGAGGAGGGGGCGGGTCGTGCTTATTCATAGATTAAAAGGAGCCCTTCCCTTTAGTCTGGAGCAACAGAGATGGAGTCTGTCAGGTGTCAACCCTCAAGGACCTGAACACTTCCACACCATAGAATCCTTCTCTTGGTTACCCAGGTAAACAATGAGCATTAGGAAAGGAATATCTTCTATATAAATAAAAACATGGAAAAGAACAATGCAAGATTCCTGCAGATGAAAACCCACTAGAAGAATGTTGCCAAAGAGAAGATGAAAGTTGTGAATATGAATTAAGACAAATCTCCAGGAAGTCACTGGAATTGTGAAGAGATCAGGAAATAAACCCCCTGCTAACAGGAGAGGAAATAAACAAACAGAACTACGATAGAAATAGAAAGGAAAAAAAAAAGATTAGCTAAGAAATTAAGAATAAATTATAAGGAGTAAAGACAAGGAAAATGTGTTAAATATGTCTCAAAATCCAGAAATCATAAAAGAAAATATTGATAAAAAAATTTGAACACATGGAAATTAGAACCTTCTGCTCAGCAAGACAAACAAATGAAAAATCACTGCAAGCAAAACAAATGTCAAATGATAAATATGGAAAAATGCTGACAACTCATATTACAGCAGAAGGGGTAATAATCCCAATATTTAAAGGAATCTCGGTCAGTCTCATAAAGGAATCTCGGAAAACGATAAGAAAAGGACTGGGACCAGCAACCCAATAGACATATGGGCAAAGGCCATGAACAGACAGTTAACAAAAAATGACAATATAAGTGAGCTTTATATGAAAAGATGCCTGACCTCATTCATAATTAGAAGATAAAAATTTAAAATTGTCCAGCATACCATTTCACCTACTGATCTTGCAAAACCCACATTTGGACAAAATGTGCCATTGGCAAAGTTATAGGAAAAGGGGATTTTCATGCATCACCATTAGGACTGGCCTGCACAGGACAATTTTTTGGTATATTTAACAAAATAGTAAAGGTATTTGACATTAGACCCAGCGATTCTAACCCTAGGAATTTCTCCTATAGATATACCACCACACATTATCAATAATGTATACACAAACCTATTCATTGGAAGGTTGGTTGTAATCTCAAACATTTGGAAGTTGCCCAAGTGTTTTTCAGTATGGAGCTAGCTAAATTAACAATGTTCCATACACATGAACAAATACAAGCTATTGATTGTCTCTAGGGCATGCAGGACAAAAAATGAGACAGAAGGGGCAGAGATGAAAGGAAGATTTCCCAGTATATCTCTTGTTACATTGATCTGTTTGCTTGTTTGGTATTTTGAGCTTGGATGTTTATTTTTGTTTTTGTTTGAGAGTTTTGAGAACTTTTGCAGATTTTATTTCTTATAACACTGACTTCTGGAGTCTAGGCCGGCTTTTTTTTTTTTTTAACTCTGCAAATGTATTACTTTTTCAAAACTAAAAATTAAAAAGTAAAATGCATAACCTGAAATACCTAAAAATGGATTCAAAAGCATAAACACGAATTAATCTAGTGGTATTTCAGATTATATTTAAAAATTAAAAGATTCCAAAAACGACATGCCATTGTGGAAAGAGTATATACAGGTGACCCTTGAACAATGCAGGGGTTTGGGGAGCTGACCCCCACAAAGTCAGAAATCGGCATGTAACTTTTGACTCCCCCAAAACTTTACTAATAGCTTATTGTCCACCGGAAGCCTTACCAATAACATAAATAGCCAATTCACACATATTTTGTATGTTGTGTGCATTGTGTACTGTATTTTTTTTTTTTTGACAGAGAGAGAGAGAGAGAGAGAGAGAGCACAAGCGGGGGGAGTGGGAGAGGGAGAAGCAGACTTCCCTGCTGAGCAGGGAGCCCGATGCAGGGCTCCATCCCAGGACCCTGGGATCATGACCTGAGCCAAAGGCAGACGCTTAACTGACTGAGCCACCCAGGAGCCCTTATATACTGTATTCTTACAATAAAGTAATCTGGAGAAAAGAAAATATTACTAAGAAAATCATAAGGAAGAGAAAATATATTTACGGGGCTGTAGTGTTTATCAAAAAACATCTGCATATAAGTGGACCCTCACAGTTCAAACCCTCCTTGTTCAAGAGTCAACTGTAGTTTTAAAAATCTCCTCTGGAAACTGGAGAACATTTGGGGTAGTTAGTACAGTACTAGGCGTTAAAATGGCAGCAAGCTGACAGGGAAACTCAGATTTGTGCGCAGAAGCAGAGGCTGTGGATGAAATGCGACAGTCTTGCCTCCTGCCTGTGGTCACCGACACCTGGCACTCAGGCCTCCCCTGCCTTGCCAAGTGTCCATACAGGCTGCTGGGAGTGGAGGTCCCCAAACCTGCTCAGTCCCTCACCACGACTCCCCGGTTTGGTCACTCCCATGCCTCCAAGAAGAGTTAGTCTCCTTTTCTCTGACAACTGCGCACAAATACCCAGCACTTCAGCCCAGGTTTTCTGAACCAGAGAATCCTCCTTTCATTCTGAAAAGAGTCCTGAGCAGCTCTAGGCTGGGCCTCCATAGACCATCACTTGCAGTGTGAAGAATGTAACCTTTAGGACTGTGAACACCATCCTAAGGATGCAAGGGGAAAGACAATTAATATGAAAATAAATGCATTATGCACTTAGAAAAGAGAGATTTTTCAATAGGAGCCTCATTAAAGTCTCATTATTTACAGATTAAGGAGTTTGAATTACTTTATAGGGTTTTGGTTTTTGTTTTTTGGGTTTTTTCAGAATTTTTTGTTTCTTCCATTACATTACATGCAACAGTTTTTGTCATTTTAAGAGCCCAAATTTATAACAAGCACTTAATTATTCCGACAGTATATAGCAGAATATGCATCTCACATAAGGGAGAAGTGTTGGTTTTACAAAACCCTTCCTGAACTGTCCAAGAGAAATCTTAAAATCTAAGTTTAGTTGGTAAATAATGCCAAGGGCATTAAAAATAAAAAGGATATGTAGAATTCAGTCATTCTTTTATAGTTCCCATTTACAGTCAATGTGGTAACAAAATATAATCCTGTAAATCCTTCTGAGTTAAGCAAATAAAAAGGCCATAATAAAGGTCAATTTTACTGCCATCAATTTGCAATGATGGGACATTTGGTTGCCAAAGGAAGCAACAAATGCAACCCAGAATTATAGCATCTCTGAAAAAAAAAATGTTGCTATTATGGCAAGAAGTGCTTTGAGGAGATTTACACTGAAACCAACACTCAGCTCTGCTCCAAAATAATAATGTGAATTCTTTATAAATTGTTCTAACCCTGTGCAGGGCAGTGCAAAAGACAAATGCATTGTTATATTGCAATGAAACTATACAGAAACTATACAGATTCACTATACAGAAGATAGAGAAGTTATAACGGGTATTTGAAATATATGCAAAAATAAAGAGGAGAAATGGTAGTTTTGTAAACAATTAATGCTATCCATAATTACAATGTGCAAACAAAGAAACCACCAGGGGACAATTGCACAATAATGAGATTGGGGGGGTATTAATCCTTCTCTGAAATGGCAAGAATGCAGTTTTTATAAAAACAACCACAGTCCAAACAATAGCACAAAATAGGAAGGGGGAGACTCTTGCTATTTGTTTTAGGATTCCTTCCATTGGAAAGTTGAAAATTAAAACCTGAGTGATGCCATGGTCCCCTCATCCCCCTCTCTTCCCTGCCTTCACTTGTTTTATCTCCCAATTCAAACTGTGCTCTTGAGCAGGAGATCCGTATGCTCTATTCCAATTTATGTTTACATTCAGACCCTTTTGTAAACTAGAGAGAATTCAGAGTAGATAATCATTTGTACAGCTGGCTTCTGGGCCAGACCATACCTACATATCAGCCCACCAAGGAAAGAAAAATCCTACCTGGGATTAAGAATGACCACCGAGTCAGAGCATGGAAGGAATCTTCTGTCAAGACAGTCATGGGAAGCTATTAAAAATGGCTTGTGTTTCTAATTAATTTTTCCTAGATTAAAAAATGCATGCGCACTGTGGAAATTCAGAAAGTACAGAAATCACCTGTAGGCCATTACCAAGAAAGAAATACTACAATATTTTAATGTAATTTTAGCTTCCTATGTTCTTTTTCTGTTCACATATATGCATATATTAACATATTTGAGATCATACTGTAAATACTGTTCTATAGATACTGCATTCATCACTTAATATTTTATCAGGAATATTTCCCACATCATTCCTAATACCTGTGAAGTTTTCTATTGGGTGGTCAAACCATAATTTATGTAGTGAATCCTTTGTGTAGTCATTCAACAAGACCTATTGAGCATCTACCATGTGACCCACTGTTGTAGATGCTAAAGTGGCAAAGATGATTAAGGACTATTCCCTGACTTTAAGGAGTAAAGTGATCACTATGATGCCTTAATAATTTGTATGTATCATACTATGTAATTGGTTGCTGGTCCCAGAGGAGAGTGGCTGCTACTTTCTGGGGAGTTCAGGAGGGGATTCACAGAAGAAGTAAGCATTGATATGTGTTTTGTGGAATGAACAGAATTAACAGAGCAATCAAATGGGGGTAAGAACTTCAGACAGAGGGAAGAGCATATATAAAGGTACAGAGACAGGAAGTGATGATGGTGATGCCCCATAAGAAATATTGAGTCCTCTTCACCTTTTAAAAATGGTTCATTGTAATACTTATAGACACCTGCAAAAATGACATGACCAGGCTTTCTCTGATCGATGCATCTCTCCCTTCATCACATCTGACTTTATAAACACGGGTTTTATTTAGGCTTCTCTTTCCTTCTGAGTATGGCCATGCCATCTGATTAGGGAGGAAAGGCCATGATGTCAAAAAGAAGGAAAAATCACTGGAAATAAGTGGATTCTGAACATTTTAAATAAATATTTTATATCAATTGGGAAGGGAGATATAATTTAGCAAACTGGCTTTTATTCTAAAATATACTGGTTGTGGGGCACCTGGGTAGCTCAGTTGGTTGAGTGGCCAACTCTTGATTTCATTCGGCTCAGGTCATGATCTCGGGGTCCTGGGATCGAGCCCCTCATTGGGCTCCCCATTCAGCGGGGAGCCTGCTTAAGATTCTCTCTCTCCCCCTGCCTCTTTGTGTGCCCCATTTGTGTGTGCACACTCTCGCTCTCGCTCTCTCTCAAATAAATACATAAATAATTTTTAAAAAATAAAATATGCTGGTTCTAGTTATTAGAAAGACAAATTCTAAAAACACAACACTAGGTAGAAGTACAACAGATTCTAAATACGCTGTGTATTCAGAGTTGTGCAAAGAGCATTATCAACTCTTGAAATTCATAGACTATAGCATAACAGACAATAATGAATCTGGAAGGATTGTGTAAGAATGAGTGTGAAGAATTCTTCTGAGTCTCCAGAACCTTCAGATGAAAACCATATATAACATCTTTGTTCTCTGTGTCTCCTTGGAGCTATTTGGATTCATTCTTTGGATTACCTGTTTAGAGAGAGTTCCCCTGACTTTGGAATTATTACCAACATCCAGTAATTTCAGTCTATTTCAACATGTGACACTTTGACCTTTAGGTTTCCTCTCGGCCACAACAATACGGTTCGGTTCCTTCTAGAGCTGGCCACCAGCCTGTTGTCCCATAAACACTTGATCCTTCAACTGGATCCCTCTGAAAAGTTTTTGATGATGTATTTAGCTTAAAGCAGACCCAAAGACTGGAGCAGAGCATTTCCAACAACAACACACGACAAATGAAATATCTTCCCAGGAAGGAGGAAATACAAAGCCCCCACAAATGACACATGATGATGCACAAGTGCAATCTGTACGTGTACACCTCTGTTCTGAGACCAGCGCCAAGCCATCATTCAGGCTTAAAGGAAAGCTGTACTGGCAACGTACTACTAGATAAGGAGCCATGCAAATATTTCCCCACGCTCTGGCCCATGAAGAGTGTGCCGCTCCTGACTGATAAAGAGCTCTATCCCTGTATTCAACGGAATGCACTCAGAAAGCAAAGCAGAGCGAGTCTGACAATGAAACGACAAGCAAGATGATGCTCTCCTCTGATAAGAGGCACCCACTACTGCATTTGTCAATTTAATAGGAATCATTTTAAGCTTTTAGTGTCTGATAAGGGAATTAAATTTTACTTAGTTATTTCCATAGAAACTAAAGAGTTCGCAGAGATATTCAGCATTTGATTTCTTAATCACATCTTCCTAAATGTTACTTTCAAAAAACAGCATTGGTTTTCAAAGACTGGGAACAGGAAGCGGGAAAAGCCTGATGGAAAGAAATGAGTTACTATAATGGCTATAGTATATTAATCAGCTGATATTTTATAAAAATTAAATTAATACGCTCATTATAAACCAGGTTCAAATAAGAAATGTACCAGTATGTATGGATACATAAATTGCTTCTAGATTCCCACTTGTGGTAAACATGCCTAAATATTTTTCAAGCTATAAAAGGAAACCCAAATAAATACCAGCTGTGCAGGTTTATCTAGGAACAGAAAAAATATGGAAAAAAGAAAAAGAAGGCACTGCTACATCATTACTGTAAAATGAATCTGAAGACTGCAAAGTAGCAGCAGTGGGTGGTGGGGTTCAGAACAGATGGAGGTAACTCCTTGGTTCTGTCCTGGAATCTCTCACATAGTCGCCAAATAGAGTCATGTAGGGTCTGTATCAGCGAAAAGGTCATTTCTACTGCTCGGCTCTCTCCTTTTCTTCCTCTGTGGCTTTTTCTTTCTCTCTCTCTCTCTCCGTGTCAACCTTTATGTGTTCTGTGTGCATGTGAGTCTCCCTGTGTCTCTCTCTTCCTTTTCTGTGCTTTTCTGAGTGTGCGTGTTTGCATGTCTGTGTCTGTCTCCCTTTCTCTTTTTCCTTCTGTCTTCACAAGACTCCATCTCTCCCCTTCTTTCCCGTTCCTACCTCAGACTGACTGTTCTGCTTCCAAATGCACACAAGCAAACAAGAAAGCCCGAGGTCTTATTTACACTGCTTCCCACAGAACAAAGGATAATTAAATTGAGTCCAGGTTTTAGGCTCCCAAGAGAGAGAATCTAATGGGTCCAGTTTGGATCAGGTAAAACAAACAACTGAGGTCATAGAGAGCACATTACAAACATGGTCTCCCACGTTGGGTGGGAGGAGAAGAGGCAGTTCTCAGACTAGGGGGTCATGAGAAGGAAATGTCCTGATGACAGCGGCGCCTCATTCATCAAGACGTTCCCAATTAAACCAGCTCAGAAAGATGTCCCACTTGGCACTTATTTAAATATACTTAAAATCTACTTAAGTGTATGCCACTTACTTTGATACTTGTTAGTTGCATGACCTTGAGAAAGTGATTTTCCCTCTGAATCTTTAGTAGTACAAACTACCTCACTGAACCGAAGACTGAATATGTGAACATAGGTGACAGTATTTATGATTAAGGTTGACACAGGGTCATTGCTCAAAAAGGGCATCACTGCCCTCACCTACAACCTTACTGACTGTTGCCCCTTTTGGGGTTCTGATTTTGTCATCCATGCCTGATCTCCTAAACTTTTTACCAGCTCAATGCCCCTTCCCCCCCATACAATAGTTGGCACAGTGCCTGACACAGAGCAAGGTGCTCACAAAATTCCTGTTGATTGATCAATGATGTTAATACTCTTAGAGGCCTGAGAACTAAAACCCAGAAGAATGTGTTTTATTTCTCACCCTATGCTGAGAAAAGATTCTTGATGAAAGGCAATTATGATCATACATCAAATGGGTAAGTAAGTAAAGGCAGATAGGCCCGAAAAACTAGAAATGGTTTGGGATTTTTCTTTTGTTCCTAGGATGACAGATTTCTAGGATGCCAGTAGAGGAATAAAGGCTGGAACAGACAGTATTACTCACATACCTAATAATGCCATAAATATTTGACCGTGTGTTGCTTCCAGTAGTCTCAAGACTTCTGAAATATGATTTGAGAGTATTTGGAGAAAGACCATAACCCCATCATCAAATCCTCCCAATATCTACAACCATATATATAAAACACAAATTTCCTAAGGACAGAGCATTTGTCAGTTTTGTTCCTGCCATATCCCACCACTGATCAAAAAGCCATAATGGAGTAGATGCTAAATACATGCCAGCAAAATGAGTGACTTAATGAGATGAATGAACAAACCCTAACTCCATCCCTCATAGGGCCAGCTTTTTGGGCATATGGCCAAGGCAGTTGCACAGAGCTCCACACTTAGGAGGACCCCACGCTTGGTTTAATGCTCTGTGGTCATCTTCAAATCTTGAATTAGTTCTGAATAAGGGGCTCCATTTTCATTTTGCACTGGGCCCATAAATTATTTAACCAGTCTTGCTTCTCAATGGTGGGTGAATAATACTGGTGGCCATCAGCCCATCACTCTATACAGCAGTAAACCCAAGTGCCCTATTCCGTTCGGGCTATTATAATGAAATACCATGGACTGGGGCAGCTGATAAGTAACAGAAATTTGTTTCTCACAGCTCTGGAGGCTGAGAGTCCAAGATCAGGATGCCAGCATGGTCAGAGGAGGACCCTCTTCCAGATGGCAGTCTTACTGTATCCTTACATGGTGGAAGGGGTGAGAGGTCTCTGTGGGAACTCTCTTACAAAGTTACTAATCCCATTCATAAGGGTTCCACCCCTATGACCTAAGCACTTCCCGAATACCATTGCATTGGGCATTAGGATTTCAACATATGAATTTGGTGGGGCAGAGGGTCTCGGTTGGGAAGAATGACACAAATTATTCAGAACATAGCACCCTGGAAATAGCACAAGGAATGGAGAAGCTTGTTCTGAAACACCTGTGAAACCCCCATGGAGTTAGAGGCCCACTGAGTTACCAATGTTCCAGCCCTGCCACCCAATGCCTCCTGGAGTTTCTCAGAAGCTTCTTTACTCTCCCACCTGGCTCCGGCTCTGCCTTTCAGAGAAGATACCAACATTATGGACAAATGCCTCCTGCGTTCCTGCTACACTGTTTGTTATTTGTTTACTCAATTCCAGAGGCCAGTAGTGGTGTCTCTTATCCACCTACTTCTCATACTCTAGCTTAATAGAGTGGTTATTACCCATGTATTTCAATTAGGGTTCGTAGTTTGAGGTATTTAATTGTTAGAAGAAAATCAATAGGCTTCTTATCAAAGGCTTCAAATCAAAGCAAGCCAAATTACTTGTAATTCCAAGACAGGTCGCCTAATAAGCTATGACACACATTTGAGGGGTAAACGTTGACATACTAAATCCCTAGTAGCATGAAGAGTTAACAGAAAAAATGTTTAAAAGTAATCTATACTTTATAGCATTCCTCCCATTGACATGTTTTTTCTTTTCGAATATCATTTTCATTATTTTTTATTTTAATAGAGTGGTAATCTTTGATTCAAGCCCCTGTCTCTGATCATAATATATGTTCTCACTTTCGTTGAAAATTTGTTCTTGTCACATAGGAATCCACTGCTATTAGATTCTATTGCAATAATTTATTAATATTAAGTCCATTAAATGATGACACACTAGGCATAGAAAAATATTCTATACTGAAGAAATAATTTGGTTCAGAGTCTTTTAGTTCTCTTAAAATTATCTGGAAGCATTCATAATTATTTTAAAAGATTTGTCACAGAAAAGAATAGGGCAAACATTTAAGACTAACAAAGACCATCAATATGTCTCCATTACCAATTCTGAATTTACATATTAGTTCCAATCTTCCTCTGGCCCACCACATTCCAAATGTCCCTATTAAAATTATATGATGAGCCAAAGGTATTAAAAAATCAAGTTAATGAGTAAGAATGGGATTTCTCCCAATCCACCAAATTATGTGGAACAGTTCTCCTTCAAATTCTACCTCCAGCCCATTCTTAACACTTTTAAGTCTTTTTTAGTCTTTCTTGATCCAGCATAACATTTCCAGAGAAGACAAAGTTGTTAATCCTTCTGGACACTCACTGACCACACACCCCTGTTCCGCTCAGCTTTGGCTGTGACTTGCTCTCTTCTCCTTCCCTTTGTTCTTGTAATTCATCTGTCGGGTGTAGAAAATGCACAGCCTAACCTGAGCATTTAGCACCCTGCACAGAAAATGCTCAGCTCAATTTTCTAAAACAGTTAAGCTAAAAATAGCTTCAATTTACAAATAGAAGGACAAAGGCTGAATTGGGAAGAAACTTTCTGTATGTATATATATATATATATATATATATACACTATATATATATATATATATATATCAGTGAGTCAGCAGTGCATCTCCCCTCAGTAAAAGCAAATGAAATACTATAGTCACTAATAGCTCCAAAACATAAGAATAAGCCATTGTTAGGCCAAGTTTTGGCATCACTAGTGATGACCATTTAAGAACACACAGAACACTTGTTACTACTACCAAATCATTCTGAAGACAGAACACGAGGCAAGCTTCTACCAGAACTGAGAACACACTGTGCTATTAAGCCAGGAACACTGTATATTAATTCTTCCATCCACCGTTAGGTGGCTTCCAGTGCCTACAGAATAAAGTCCCGCCCCTCAACTGGTATGAACCTACACAACTTACCTAGTTTTCAAATACATACTTATATGCCAGACATCCCGAAGGTGCCAGTTACCACACTTTTGTCTCTCAGCTCCAAACCTACCCTTCTATACACTCGGCCTTGTGAGGTTGAGGCTGGGACTTTACAAATAGCACTTCTGCATTACCAGAGTCTCCCTGAGCTCCACCAATAGAGGAAGATAGCTGGAGGATGAAAGACGAGACAAGGAAGAAAAGAATTAGTCCTTCCTGTTTGCTTTCTGTGTGCTTTCTGTTTACTTCCTGTTTGCTTTCTGTTACTGGGACCATCCTGCGAGCAATGCTTCTCTGACCCAGAAGTGGCAGTTTCTTCCTATAAAGGCAACTAAATTCTGTTTGCTATTTTCCTACCATTTGCAAAACCAGCCTCATAGTGGATCCCTCAGAGACACCACTCCAAGCCACCCAACTCCCTGCCTCAGATGCCTGAGGCCCACCCCATGTAGCCTCTTCTGCAGACTTCTAGGTTTGAATAATTCCAATGTCTTCCCAATGTTCCCCTAGCCTTGACCATGTAATTGCTACCTCTGTAATAAGTTACTTTTGTGGTGGTTCTTGTTGTTTTGCCTTTTGTTACCTAGTTAACAATCTTGTGCCTAGTTAAAACTGTTTACATTAAATTAAGACTGATACACTGAACTAGTAGCCACATTTAATCGGCTTCGACACCTTGGTGTTTTTATACACTCTCCTGGAATACTCTAATGTTTTTTCTCTGGAGACATATGCTTCAATATTCTTTAATACCCATGTTAAATATCACTTCTTCTTTGATGCTTTTCTTGACCTCCTGAAGCAGAATCACTTCCTTATGATGAGTACAATTTCAGTTTGTACATCCTGGTATGTCAGTTAACACTATAATTATTTATTTATGTATCTTTATGTTCTGCTAGATCATGAGCTCTGTGGAAGCAAGGCCTAATGCCTTATTCATCTCTGAACCCATACTATTCAGCACATTATCCAGCCCATAATAGGAACCATAAGTTCTCATTTATTGGTTTTGGGTTAATGAATTATAAGGTTCTCTGGGAAGATGTAGAAACAGTCTTCAGTGGCAGCATCTAACTCTTTTGCTCATGTTCTATGATATGAAAGGATATAAAAAGATGCCAATTCAAGGAAAATCCCCCAACTAGCCAGTCAACTTTACCTCAAATTCCATCCTTAGATAGTACATACCACAGTACCTAGTGTATAATGAGTAGGAAATAAATGTTAGTTAGTTTGTTTTAATTCTTCTCAGTAAGTAGCAATGGCTCTCTATTTACCACTGACTTAGGCACAAATTCCTCACCAGGATATTCAAGGCACTTAGCAATATGGCCCAAATTATTTTCTCTCCCACTGACACATATCTTGAGGCTCTAAACTAGACCTTAGCCAACTACAGCCTACCTTATAGGCCAAATCCAGACTGCCACCATTTTCTGTAAATAGAGTTTTATTGGAACACAGCCAAACTCATTTACATAGTTAGCTCCAAACTCACCCTTCTCTCCTCTTTTCTATACTCTACTATACCATGTAGACCCTTGTCTCTAGGTATTGTCCATGGCTGCTTTCATTCTACACAGGCTGAGTAATTATGACAGAGATCATATGCCCCACGAATCCCCAAATATTTACTATTCGGCCCTTCGTAGTAAATTTGCTGACCCTTGCCCAAGACTATTGCCAAACCAGAATTATCATCCGCTCCACATATATGATCCCTATCACTTTTACTATTGCTAATGTCATTCCATTTCTGCCCATCATAGCCTCCTAGTCCCTGAAATGTTTCTGACCTGTCCAACTAAAAGGCATCATCCCTTCCTTTGAACTCTAGTTTCATATTTTGTCACTCCACAGAATTGGTATTTTTACTTGTAATTATATATATGATGAGTATATATATATATATATATATGATAATATGTACATCTATATGATGACTATATGCATATATATACGTATACACACAAATATACAACCTCATCACATCCCTTCAAACTGATTATACATTCTTAGAGGATAGGTTCTAGAATTTATGTATCTTCTTATCTCTTATAGTCCTGGAAACCGGTAGAAAATTACAATAAATATTTGCCAGATTGACTCAAATAGAACTGAACTGTCTACCAGCAGGTTGCCGATACTCTTCTCTCAAAAGCCTGAGCTCCTGGATGGTAACACACCACATCATAGACCATTTAGTGGGTCAGTGCAATGGGTTATGACTAGTTTCTTTCTTTGATCTTAATAACACTGCTTAATCAAAAGAAATAATTCCTCATGACTATGGTTAACAAGTTATCTAAAATAATGAACGAAATCATAGTTAAGACTATATTTCAGGATTTATGGGAAATTCTGAATGCTTTCATGATTAGTGTGTAAGGTACTGAATGCCTTAGGATCTGAATGTAGGATAGCTTTAGCTAGTGATTTGAGCTAATGAGGCTATTAGGTGATTCACCTTAAATTTCCCCCAAAGTCATTAGCCACAGAATTATTTTCCAGAATTGTTCTATTGGTGATTATAAAGCAAATGGGAGATTTGAAATCAGGGTAATTTCAGTTTTCTTTTATAATTAAATGCTACCCTGGTCTCTATCTGTAATTAATATACTCTAATTGTTTTTATCTCTGAGATAATAAATTGTGAAACTATAAAGGTATGCAATTTAATAAATGTGTTTGGTAATATAAATACAATGGAATTATATGTGCTAGAGACAAGAGTACAAAACTGATGCATTATTTCATATTAATAAAATGAAAATTAATTGATCCTATTTACCCTGGTTAAGTTATCCTCATTACTTAAGAATCATTTTTTTTTTTAGTTCTAAAATAGTAGACTCTCTAGAAACGCTCCTTAATTTAACAAAAGACCTCCATTTAAGAAAACAAAACTTCTATTCATATTAATTTCCCTGGCTCCAGTAACATTCCCTCCAAAGTTGTGTGTTAATAAGTCATGGTCAAGTCATCCCCTCTCATAAAAGAAGCCCAAGGTTCAAAGTGTAATCCTCTAAAAGGAATATATATGAAAAGTTTGGCTCAACTCAGCATGCTTCTTTCTCTTTATTTTATGATGTCCTGATACCTTGGCTGATATTAATCATATCATAGTCCCATCAATATTACCCACACTGTTATTTCAACTTGGCAGATTATCTCATCCAACAGCAGTGATTGAGCATCTACATGAAAAATGAGAAGGTTTCAAAAATCCTGGGCTTCATTCTATTCCTCAAATATGGAGTGCCACTTATCTATGAAAATGTGTTACTGCTGCTCAGGAGGAGACACACCTAGCTGTCAGGATCACAAGATATACAATATGGCAACCTGACCACCAATATATGGGATATGAATCTGGGAGCAAAACAATGCTGTTTACCTGGGAAGTGGAAAATGAGCATTTGGAATAGCGACAGTGCTTGGTCTGACTCGAATAGTAGCACTCGATGAGTCAATGCAGTTTTTTTTTTTTAAGATAATAGGATGCAAGGAAGGTCACTCAAATGACAACTTAGTTTATCAGAATTTTAGTGTTGACTCACTATAATTTAGTACTTTAATGCCTTATAAAAGTACACATGTACTCATAGAGTGAGAACACTGAAAAGCCCTTAAGATACCAGGCAGACTCATGTTCTCCATTTTATAGATGAGGAAAATAAAGCCCAAAGAGTTTCCATGACTTGTCCAAAAATTTCCTAGCAAATTGGCAGTAGTAGAATGTGGATTAGAACCCACATTTCCTCATCATCTACTGACTATTCCTCTAAATTAGTTTGTTTATTTGGAGATAAAGCATCACGTATCTACTGTGCATGTTCTTTGTTTATGTTAAAGGAAAACTATCACTCGTAAAGAGGAGAATATAAGGAAATAAAATTTTTTAAAAAACACAAAACTGGCTAGAGGGATGACATAAGCATCAGCAATTCTTTGATGAACAGCCTCTAAATTTCTCCATCCATGAGCAGAAGCTGAAGTCCTTTTTCCAGTTGACTAATCCCTGAAGCGATTACAGATTTACTCATTTGAAACAAGCCAACTTTTGGTCTTTTCTCCAAGATTAAATAAATAGTTCTATGTGTTAACACCCCTCTACAATGTATCTAGTCTAAGATAAAGCATAAATCTTCAGGATCTCATCATAAAATATTTAAGCATTTTCATTAAAACTTGCACAGGGCCATTGTTGGTGGCCAAGGAAAAGACAAAAGGAAGGAGAGCTATAAGAAAATATTTTACCTAAATAAGAGACTTGGGGAACCATCTGGGCAAATTTATCAATGGACAGTTCAAAATATTATTTCATTCTTTTGTTTTTATCTTGCTGAATATTAATCTTAATAATACTGTCATCTACCTAGCTATCTCATTTATTTATTTTGCTTCTTCTTAATATGCTTCTCATTACTGCACATATCTTTCAAAATATACATATGAGAAATAAAGTCACTGGACTGGAACACTGTCACAAGAGAATAGTTTTCTGTTGCTAGATAAATGCCAAGGTAAAGCTAGACATTTATTGAAAGTAAATGTCGAGGCAAATTGAGAAACATTGATTGTAAGAAAATGTTCTAATATAGTAGCTTCATTTCTGTTATACCAAATGATGCATGTTGATGTAATCATTTTCTTTAATAGATCTTAGTGTAGTCAAGTTAAAGTAGCTTACAGTACAATAGAGCAACTACCTTTGGATTGTTGAAGAGAACCAAACTTGGTATGATATGCAGTCAATCCAACAGCTGTTCACAGATAATAAGCCTAGTTCCTGCTCCAGCAAGTCATGTGTACCAATGATTTCTCACTAGCAGAGGCTACTTGTATTCCAACTGTAAATAAAGATGGGCTATTGTACAATTTGGTTTGATATTTTTCCTTCTAAAGGGTTTATGTACTATGTTTTAGACATGTCTTGGCATGTATAAATAAATATGCATATTTTATATACATATAAATGTAAATTTTATATATATAAAATGTAAATTATATATATGCTTTTATATATATATATATGTATATATATATATATATACATACACACACACAAAATTTAACAAGAGATGGCCAAAGTCTTTGCCTATCCTTACAGATAACAAAATATGCCAGAACAAGTGTGTAGAAACAAAAATCTAGTCCAGATTTTGAAAATGCAATGTTTCGACCTTTCAAAAATTGGCTCCCAAAACACACATTTGCTATTTTGAAAACACTTCCAAATTTTCAAAGATGACAGCACATTGAGCGAATTCTGTTCCAGGAGGTTCAACTTAGGATGGTGGGCCATCCAAGCTGGCCTGAGTGAAACCACAAGAGAGATCCAGAAACAAGAGGCTTCCTTAGAATTGAGAAAAAGTATGATTCTCTAAAAGGAATTCCTCAATGTATTGGCACCACAAGGAAAACAGACCAAGGTCATTTCACTGGAGACCAGTTTTGCTTAAAGAGAAAGAAGATAGCAAACCAAATTAATTACCTAAACTTCTTTAGCGTTCATAAGCCTAGACATAGACTTTCGTTTTATAGCATATATTGAAAACAGCTTTTCTCAAACTTCCAAGCTCTGAAAGGCAAAGACAATAAAAGAAACAGAATTTCAACTGAAGAAAAGTACATTTTATGGAGGGGGAGAACAAAGATAATAGGGAGGTTGAAAATGTGTAAAATAACAGTTTCACTTACCTCTTCTGGTCATGGGGAGGGAAGCAATAAACCAAAAGACAGAAATGGTTTAACTGTGTGTGTGCAGATGTGTGTGTATGTGTGTGTGTGTGTGTGCATGTTATGGATCTAGACCACATTAACTACCAAAAAAATACATTCAAGAAGTCACATCAGCCAAAGTTTTTGTTCTGATTTTAAGTAGTCCGATTTCCATTTGCATGCCTAATACTTTGTAGAATGATTTAAAATATCACAGATTCAGCTACCCAATATATTACTCACCAACCGAAAAAGTTGTTTAATAACCTTGGAAAAGTTCTTTGATCTCCTTAATGATTCACTTCTATATCTCCAAAGGGTGGGTAATAATAGTACCTATTTTGTAGGACTGCTCTAAGAGTTAAATAATGCATGGAAAAAGTGCCTAGCAAAGCCCCAGGCTAGGGCACACACTAATTTCCTCTGTTAACTTCCATTTCCATTGATCTGCATCAATATATTGAACCAGTCAGAAATGACCAGTAGTTGGGAAGGTACAGCAACCCTAGGACAGTGCCTGTTTATAAGACAGAAGTGTCTGAAGAGAAAATCTGTTAGATAATGAGACTGCAAGCCTCTGTCCTGTTCATTCAATCCCTGAGCAATGACTGCTGGCCTATCCCCATTTGCGTGGAAGGCAAATGGCCATGTATCTTGCAAGCCTGACCGTTGGTCCCCACAACAGGGAGTTTCTGTGTGGGTAAGCACAGTTTTCTCTCTCAAAACTTTATACAATGACAATGAAGCCGCTACTCACCCACTTTTCCCTCCCATATAGATTGAGATAGAAAGGAGAATTCACTTAAAGCAAAATTTTTAAATAAAAAATAAAACAGAAAAAAGGCAACTTTCCCTTCGGGTTTCTAGTCTTTTTTCATCTTGTGTCTTAGGCTGCTGAGAAAGATTTTGTGGGTTATTTCTTTCTCCTCATGTTTCTTTAGGAATGTTGAGTAGTAATGGGAAAGAGCTTGTCTACCAGACAAGGGCTACACAGCCTACAAATCACAACTAATGAAACCTTGAAAGGGAGCAAATCTTCCTAAATTCTTCCTACAGGAAGATTTCTTCTTTTTTTTAAAATTTTATTTATTTATTTGAGAGAGAAAGAGTGAGTGAGCCAGAGAGAGAGAGAGAGTGCGCAGGAGCAGGGGAGAGGGGCAGAGGGAGAGGGAGAAGCAGACTCCCAGCTGAGCAGGGAGCCCAATGCAGGGCTCGATCTTAGGACCCTGAGACCATGACCCAAGCCAAAGGCAGATGCTTAACCGAATGAGCCACTCAGGGCCCCTGTACAGGAAGAATTAAGTTACCAGAGACACCAGATATATTTAGATATGTCTCCAAGGACCTAGCATCTGGATAAAAATACAATGATCAAGTATCTATACACACAGACAACTGATCTCATTTTTAACTTTTAACTTAAATGTTCAAGCAACATTGTATTTACATACGAAAAAATTAGAACAGGCAATGGGTACATAAGTGGGCTTGAATCTTGAGTCAAATTAATATGGTATCCTTTGATCACCCACCTAAAGTGCGGTTCTCAACCTTAACTAAACATTAGAATCACCAGGGAAATGTTTTAAAATACTGATGCATGAGTCCCTCTCACCAGAGATTCAGATTTAATTCATCTTAGGTAAGGCAAAGATATGGATATTTAAAAGATTCCCGGGTGATTCTAACTGTTACCAGTTTTAAAAAATAATGACCAAAGGGATCATAGAGTCTGTCTTCATTTTAGACATCCCACAGTTACAGCAAAAAGTAGAAGTTCACACATGGACCTATCAGCCTCCAGCAGTCTGCATATGAAGAACTGTAATCTAATAACAAGAACAAAAGAGAGAAGAAGAGAAGGAAAGAAAAGTCTTGGCTGTCTGTTTTTGATTTTGCTCCCAGGGTTGGAATTTGGATAGTTTTATGTTGAGAACAGAAGGAAAATGAATATAATAATGAACTCCATTCATTGGCAAACAGGACTAACACCTGCTACACAGGCTAATCCTGTTCTTTATTAAGATCATAGTATACTAGGGTTATGGTATGAATCTCTGTGTTATATGAGGCTTGATGCAACAGAACTCTAAAAATTAAAAGACCTCATTATAAATACTCTAGCTTAATGATTTTCCTGTTTTGGTTTGTGAAAGTCACATAAAATAGCCATTATTATGACTGTATAACTTTAATAGATCACGTTGATTCTTATCTTCAATGGACAATACTTTGATTGGTTTCATTGGAGTTTTGAGCCAGCCTGTGGATGTTATGAGATACAATGTAGATATGGAAAACATGGCTCTAGTTCAGTAATTGAGGTGATCAGTGTCATAATTAAGTCAAATATCACTATTGTTTTCCTTTAGATTACTCATTATTTCTTAAGTATCCCACATCCTCTGATAGCAATGGGCAGTGTTTAAATCTCAAACTAAGACCTTTCACAAGACTGATACCAATATATTTTTAGAGTGCCTTTCTGAGGGCACACACATTATGATAGATTCATCACAAAAATGGCCCTTGTTCTGCTTCCATCAAGAAGTGAAGTCTATTTCCTCACCCCTTGAATCTGGGCTGGCCTGTGACTTGCTCTGGTGAGCACAGTGTGTCAGAAGGGACCGTGTGCAAGCTCCGAGCCTATGTCTTAAGGGGCCCCGCAAACCAGCTCCTGCAGGAGAACAGTCTGCTGGAGGATGTGAGATGTGGAGGAGAACCTAGCCTTCCCATTCTAGAACAGCCTGCAGTCAGCACACTGGCATCCACCTTCAGACACAGGAAAAGAGTCCCTCTGAGTCAAAGCTAGCTGAGACCAGAAGACCCAACCAGCATATTCGTTGGATAAATAGATGCTCCTTGCTTAAACCACTGGGTTTCGTCGTTACACAGCATTAACATGATAATAAATAGCTGATACAGAGACCATCTGATTTGTAAATATCCAAAATATGAGACAAAAAACCCTTTTCAATTGCCTCCTCAAGTACAATTTCCACACATTTCTGAATCACCAGAAGAAAGCCAAGAGTGTTTCTTCTGATCATTCCTAATCATACACGCCCACAATTATAAACAAAATTAAATCCATGTGAATTTCAGCGCCATCCCCCGCCCCGCCTTCCAGGGATGTAGCAGTAGTTTCTCAGGCCGGTCACGAAAAGAAAGACAATTGGCTTTGAACATAGGACAGTCACCAGCACAATTCAGACTGGCTGAAAAGCAGGGTTGTTTGATCACACTGCACTTCCACATGTGTGCTCTGCTACAGATTTCACCAATCACGTTCCCTCCATCTAATTGTAAAACCCAAGCACCTTCAAAGAGGAGAGTAGATTGCTTAGTCTCCTGATGGCACATGTAGGTACTAGAACACTCTGACCCTGACATTCTGAACTGTTTCCCAGCCTATCAAGGATAACTGTCAACCAAAACAGCTTGGGATGAGACAAGGAGAATGATTAAATAAGGAGCCTGAAATAGATACTATTGAACTCATTTTGCCTTTTGTCCAGAGCATGTGATTCCTAAACCAAACCACTGAGCTGTAGCATGAACTTAATTAAAACCTAATAATAATGATAGTTATGGAAGAAAAAAGAAATGGTTATTTCAAGTTTATGGATGAGACAAGGCTTTCTCAAATGGCTTTTTCTCCTTTAGAGCTGTTTGTTCAACGCATCATTTTAGAGTGTGTACAAAGGGTCTATCTTGCAAAATGATGAATGCTGGAAGCATATTTTTAAAGGAAACTTATCAGTAGTCCATTTCAGAGAGGATTCTAACTGCAATCAGGCTCACTGCATTTTCATCTAACAACTGCAAAGCTCTTCTGTGTGATTTTGGCAGGTTTAGAGCACCACTATGTGGTCTGTTGGTGAGTATGTGAATACATGTATATATATTTCAAATATATATATATGTATGTGTGTATATATACATACATATATGCATATACACATATATAACAAAACAAATGATTGTGATATGTCTCTTATAAAAACAAGAGTATGGAATGCAAGTCACCTTTAAAAAGAGTAAATGAGACCTTTGCATTTAATTGTGCAAAAACAAAAATAATTTGGTAGCTAATTTTATCAAATGGAAAAACACCCAGACCATTTTTTTCCAAAGGTTTCTATCTTAATGCATTTTGCTATTGTGTTTCATCTGCATGTGGTACATTACATTTAATGGAAATCACACAGTCCAATTATCTCTCCTAGGGGAAGAGGAGAAAGGAAAGAGGAGGTAGGGGAATCTATTGTAAGCACAGGGAGATGCCTTTGGCAACTTAATAGGAGAAGGAAAAACAGCCCGTGCTTTTCAGACAAACACATAAATCCCTCACACTTGGTGACTGTCCAGATAGAAACCCCCAGGAGGGGCATTGCTCGGCCTCACCAGAAGCAGAATCAAGAACCTACTGGCTCCTGGTGTGGATTCCGAAAAGGCTGCAATTTTGTTGTTAGTAAAACTGCTAAACATGGCTCCTTTTCTAGCAGCTGCATTAACTGGGGGACACAGTTAAGCCCATTCTATCTTGGCACTCAATCCAGAAAGCCAACTGTCAGGCTCCTTTCTGCTGAAAGATGCTTCGAGTTGCCTAAAAGTATAATTTAGCCTCTAGAAGTTTTCATCTTAAAATGAATGGCAAATGATGTTACAGGGCTTCAGTTCAAACTAGGAAAATATTCTGGACTCTTCATATAAAAATCAATGCTCTAGGCTGCCCTAGCCAATCCTGTGGATACCAGCCACATGTGGCTATTTAAATTTTAATTAAAATCAAATTAAATTAGAGCTAGCTCCTTAGTTGCCCTAGCCACACTTCAAGGGCTCAGTAGCTGCTTGTGGGGCTACTGTTTGGACAGCAGAGGTAGAGAACATTTCCATCATGGTAAAGAGTTCTGTTGGACAGTCCTGGTCTACACTAATACCTGAGCTCCTGCCTGCATTTCACATCTGTGAAACCAAGATGCCTGAGTTTCAGCACGTCTTTTAATGCTTTTTCCCTTTCCCCTACTCTTTTTTCCCCTACATGGGATCTATGTGCTTCTGGTTATTTGTACCTACTGATCCTAAATCTGGGAGCAGTCCCATGTTCCAGGATAGGTGATAAAGACAGATATCTTCAGTACTTAGGACAGATGGCAGGAAGTCACGAAGATGGAGAGAACTTCCAGGAAAAAAAAAAGGGCAGAGATTGCAATACTGAGCTAATACATCCCATCTCCACCTATCATGCATCTCATTCCCTTTTAGCCATAAGAATGCAATGTTCAGAGAGGGATGAAATTGCAAGGCAATTGAACATGCTGAGGATAGAGGTTTCCTGTGCCTATATAAATCTGAAAGTACATCTTTGAGACAAACATTATCTTTTCAGAGGGACCCACCTGATTTTAAATTGCAAATTTCCCCAGACCTCTTCCCTTGATACATGGTATCCAACTCTCTTCGTGTTCAAATGTAAAGTCCAGAACATATAGATTTTGTCCTTATGGTATTCTGATCTAACCAACACTTAGAAAAGTGGTAAAGAAAATGTGGTAAGCTCTTAATAAATATTTACCAAAAGTAAATGCCTTGCTTGTCTGTCTGCCCAAAGATAATGGATACCTCCCCAGTCACTTATGCCAGGCTAGAGTTTGCTGGCTTCTCAGTTGCCCCAAGTTCCCAAAAGAACAGAGCTATTAACCTTGACTCTCTGATCCCTGTATCACACTATGTACTTAAAGAATCTTATGCAATGTCTCCTGCTCTCCTCCAATTTATCTCAGTTCTTCTTGGTCTTACCTGTACTTTGAAACTCCATTTCTTTCTTCCTGAACTTTTGTAGTAGCTCCTGAGAGGTCTCCCAGTACCCAATCTGTTACCTCACTGACCCAGCCTTCATAATGATGTAAGAGTTATCAAATCTCCATGAAAGGGTTCTTCAGGTCCTGTCTGTAGCAGGAATGCAAAGGCTCCCTTGATCTGTACCATCAAATACCTCTCGAGTCCTATAAGCTTCTCGATAATAGGTGTTATATTAATTAGGACTCTCTTGGTTTCAAAAGACAGGCTACTTTTGGCTGGCAGCCCAAAAGGACTTCACTGGCACAGGGTCTCTAAGGACTGGCCGAACAATCTAGCTGTGGGAAGCTCAGAAGTGCAGCCCAGCCTCAGAAACAACTGAAGCCATGGATTTAGAAATTTCTAAGACTCTGTCTCTCATCTTTGCCCCTCTCTGAGTTTCTGTCACTGCCGAAGGCCTCTCCCCACATGGTGGAAACGCTACCACCCCTAACTCCCAAAGATTCTATCTTGTACCTTCATCCCCAGAAGATGGAGAACACAGGCTCTCCGGAAACCTGAGATTTAAACCCCCCAGTGGCAGACTCATTGCCCTGGCCTGGGACAGGAGCTTCCAGGAGGGCAAGGCAAGCTGTACGAACATGGAGTCTCCTTTATTAAAGACAAGGCTGAGAGAAGGCACGGATTGTCAAAGACAGGTGCTGGTAAACTCTCTGGTATCCACTGCAGGAACCAGACTTTCTCAGTTTTTTTAAATCTTTGTAGCATAGTGTCTCATATCTTTAGATGCCCAATAAATGTTTCTTTAATTGCAACAAAAAGACATTATTTTGACAGCTGAGGTAAATAGAAAACTCAAGGAACTTTAACATATCCATATCATTATTTGACTAGTAAAGTATTTTCACTGAGCCTCTTACTACCTAGAGGCAAGGCATGAAAAGTATTCTGTTTCTAGAACCCAACTAACAGCCTCTTCATTGTACCAAAATAAAAATAAGAATCTACCTTGGAAACAATAAATAAGTCTTGTTCAAAATCTGAATCTTGGCTCTACCATTTTTGGTGGTGTGACTTGTGCAAATTACCTAACCTTTCTATATCTCAGTTACTGCATCTATAAAATGGGAATTAAAATAGGACCTATTAAATAGGACCTTATAACATATATAAGACTCTGGGAATAGTTCCTGGGATATAGTGAGGCAGTGTTTCTCAACTGAGTGTGACCCTGTCCCTCCACAGTACAGTTGGCAATATCAAAGAGATCTTGGGTTGTCACAACTGGATGGGGACATGTAATGAGTACAGACATGTAATGAGTACAGCGCTACAGACATGTAATGAGTAGAAGCCAGGGATGCAGCTAAATATCCTACCATACACATGACAGCCCCCCACAATAAGGGATTATCCATCCCAAAATGTCAGTAGAGCTGGGCTGAGAAACCCTGTATTAAGGTATGATTAAATGTTAGTTACTATTATTATTAGAAATAACAATCACAGCAGCAAACTCTTATACGATACTTAAAATGTACCAGGTATTATTCTAATCACTTTACATATATTAACCAAATTTAATCTATGCCAAAACAACAACAACAACTACGTGGTAGATACTATTTATATCCCTATCTCACCAACGTGAGGGTATGATGACAAGGATTCCATCTCTGTTTCTCCTGGATGGAATCAGAACTCATCATTAGGTTACAGTAAATCTTGGCAAAAAAAATTGTTTTCATTGGGAGCTATTATAAGCTCTATTATAAGAAGACCATATAGATTTTGAACACTTCCCTCCTGCCACTACCTATTCGCACGGGCTAATCCACATTTTAAGATCGTTGGAATTCTCATATTTGTTTGTTTTTAATCAGATATTCAAATCCAGTAGTTTCCCTTCCTTCTCATTTCCCAGCCCCACCCCTCACTATTAGAGGTTGCTTTGCAAAGATTAGAGCAAAAAACTAATATGAAAAGATAGGAGATTTGGGTATTTATTCCAAAGCTTAAGTTGGCTTTCCTGCACTTTGATGTATAAACCTCTTTCTGAATTTTCTCCAAATACATTGAGTGATACTGTGAAAGAAACTTCCAAGGCAAAGGTCTGCAAGATGGTGACAGAATGTTGAACATCTTCTGTCCTTTGGGGACATTAGGGATGAAAAAGCTTCTTTCTTGGATTAATGCAGTTGTTTGAAAGCTGATTAGTTATTGAGCCTTTAGCTTATTTTTTAAAGATCTCATTTTACTTAGAAACAATACTCTGCAGGCTTTATAGTTTTAGGGGTGTGTGTGTGTGTGTGTGTGTGTGTGTGTGTGTGTGTGTGTTAATCAAAGCTGACAGAAACTGAATTAAATGTAATCAAATGATTGTTCTTAAAATCTAGTACAGTGAAAAATTGAGGCATTCAGCCAAATCCTTGATCTGCCATACAAAAATGGCTCCTACTTCTCAGGTAATACAGGTAACCTTAAGAAAATGAAAAGATGTCCATTTATCACCAAGATTCCAAAGGCCATACTTTTTCTGTATCTACTGACCTTTATTCACTCTCCATGACCTAGCATTTCCGTCATGAAATGTAATACTACAAAAGCATCTGAACATGGCTCACCAAGATGGCAAGGAACTCAAACTTTAATCAAGTCAAACTAAGTGTATCAACAGGTATAGGTTGCTTAGATTGAGGAAACGAAACTCAGGGCTTCCTGAGAGAACATTCCCCAGGTGCCCATAGCCAGCAGATTTTATGAAACATATGTATGATTTGCCTATTTTATAAGTATCTCTTCTGGTACAATATACTACAACTGGAAAGTCAGAAATCACAAAACACAAAACAAAACAAAAATAATCAAGCCTCCTTAACTCTGAGGAAAATAAAAGGCGGGAGTTCACCACCATCAGTTGGGCAAACAGGTGCTCAGTAAGAAGGTACTCTATCCCCCACCCGGGACCCTGCATCCTCAAGGTGACCTCTGGTTTCACAGCCGCAACTTCCCTTACCACAGCACTTCCTCCCCAGACCCCTCAGCTTTCCTCTCTGTCAAGTCCACTATGAAACTCTCTCTCTCTCTCTCTCTCTCTCTCTCTCTCTCTCTCTCTCTCTCATGGAGTCTCAGTAAGAAAATTAAATAAGTGATGTGATATTAAGAAAATGATCTTATGGGATACCTGGGTGGCTCAGTCGCTTAAGCATCTGCCTTTGGCTCAGGTCATGATCCTGGAGTCCCCTGATTGAGCCCGCATCAGGCTCCCTACTCAGTAGGGAACCTGCTTCTCCCTCTCCCTCTGCCCCTCTCCCTGCTCATGCTCTCTCTCACTGGCTCACTCTCTGTCTCTCAAATAAATAAATAAAATCTTTTAAAAAATGATCTTACAACAGTGTTCTGACAAACATGCACTGCTTCATGTATAAAGGACTGATGTCATTTATAAATGAGGGTCACATATAAAAGACCCTCAAGGGTGTCATCTGCACCATCTGTCACCACCCTTTGTGTTGAGTTTGGTGGGTGGTTGAAGATAATTAGGATATTGGACATGTCTAGGGGTGAGCAGAATTGTAGGAGAAATACACGTCTTTACTTTGGACCAATCACTCCTGAAAATGAGTTTGTTTTCCAGAATGTTTTCTGATGCGGTTTTTCACAAACAGTTTAGTTAATAGATACAGAATGATTTTGAAATATTTACAGCAACAGTAAATCTGTCAGGTGTGTCTGAGCACAGACTTAATGAAAGATGAATATTGTATCTTTAGAGATGTCCTTAAAAGTTCCATTCCTACTCTAAGAAGTGGGCCCTTTGATGGAATCTTCAGAAGTGTTCTAAGCAGTAATAGGTTGTTTTTTCTATCTTATTCTTGAGTCAAGATTAAGACTGGTCTGTTTAATCACCAATCTGCAGGAATAATATTTGATTAGGGAAACACCAATCTATTCAAAGGTGAGAAGACTAGTCCTGCTCACACTAGGTCATGGGATGACAAATTCCTCCTTCTCCCCTTCTTCCTTTTACATGGTTCAAGGTCATGAAGACAGAAGCTCAGGTACAGAGCTCAGGTCTCCACTCCTAGAACAGTGTTCCTACTACCACACTGCAACATCACTGTTCCTTTTACCCCCCTGGAATATATCCACCAGAATAGCCAAGCAAATACACACAGCACCACCTTCCCAGAGTCTGAAACAAAATGCAACCAACAGTGACAATGGGGCAGCAGGCCTGAAGGTAAGCCAGGTACTACTTTAGCCCCTTTTCCCTGTGTTTTCTCTAACATCTATCTTGGTATGACCATTGGTAAATTTGCTGCTATAAAATCTTATGATCTTCACCTCACAAGTTGAAGAAGATTAAAAAGAGGGGTACAGTAGGAAAGTTGGATGAAATAAGGCAGATTTGAGAGCCTATTAGAGAAAAATTTAGGCCTACTGGGCTTTGGGGAGCATTTGCAAAACTGAACTAGACATTGGCCTGGTCGTCATGGAAACCAGCAGTGCTGAGAGGCAGGGATGAGCACTCCAGTGAGGAAGGATCTCCCTGAAGTTCTGGGGGATCATATGAACTCCAAAACCACCTTTGGGCTTGAAATCAGCCTGTACTGCTCCATTGGAAATCTACAACATGGTGCTAAAAGCATTTCTGCAGTTAAAAATGTTCTGTAGCTTCCTTTGTTGTGTAACTAAAAAAAAAAAAAAAAAAGAAAGAAAGAAAAAAAGAAAAAAAAATCCATATATTGTATTCTGGGCTCCTCCTATCTCTTATCTACTACAGAACAGGAGCAAAGGAGAGAAAGACAGGCATGAGCAAAGAACTCATTTGGCAATGTCCTATCGATTTCCACTTCCTGCTTCATCAAATTACAGCAAAAAAAAAAAAATGTTTTTCACAGACGGTGCTCATGGGGTGTCAATTGTCAAAATGGGTTTACTGAAAAACTCCTTTCATAAAAGACCTTATTTTGCCAAGGAAGTAATTTTTGGCATGTGAGTCCTGCTCACTACTTTTTACCTTTTAAATCCTAAGAATTCGGGTTATGGGATTTTTTTTCATTCTTATTCTTCATCTTAATTTAAAATGATTTTCGTGGCTATGTACACGTGTGCATGCATCCACACTTATATATGTATTATGGTTACCTATGTGCATGTATGTCTGTAGATAGGAATTCTTTGTTATTATCTCATGTTTTTGTTTTAATGGTTACTATTGTTTTGCAGTTGGTATACATTATTTCCTCTGCTCTGGAAATTTTTATGTAATTATGCTTTTTAAAGGTACTTAATATTTTGTTTTTACTGAAAAGGGAATAGTTAACATGCGTTATCACTGATCAGGTCCACATATAATCCTATCTCTAGTATCTTCTCCCAATACACTGAGAACACAGCTGCACTGCTTTTATATAATTATACAAACCTCAATATAGTATATGTAAGAGTTTGCATCCTAAAGAAAATCACTGCAGAAAGTAGGAGGGATGGGCATAGCTACGGGTTCCAACTTCTTCTGGCCAGTAGGGGGAGTGAATGGGTGAACAGAGAGGTTCTGAGCGTCAGGTGGAACCGGGCACTTGGTGTCCAGATTGTTTTGCTCTCTGCCTTCCCATTTCCCTTCAAGCTGAAGGGGCCTAAGTCCCTCTACCTGCAGGCTTAGGCCTGCCCATAATTTAGGTAAGTTGAGGCTCTGGACAAACTGGGCACCGGAAGCCCACAACTCCAAAAGTGGCTGGCTTTGGTCAATTCCCATATTTGTTGTTAGGCCTACACATCTTTTACTCTCCCCCTTGCTTGAATCATGACAGCTTTTGGCTGTATTCTTTACCTTGGCTCACAGCCTTCTGCCACCCAGGATTCCACAGCCGATTTTTCATCTCTCTTGACAGGTTCCCTCTGGATCCCATTCTACATCTTTAGCTGAGGAACAACCTGAACTCAGTCCATGGTCTGCCCAAATTTTCCATCTTCCTTTCAGGTACTAGCTCATTACCTTATGGAGCTACTTCAGTGTGCCTTCCTATACTGCAAAGGCAGAAAAGCTCAAAAGTGAACTTCCCAATCTTCCATGCAACCAAGGTGTTGGATGCAAATTAGCTTCTACATATTAGGTGCATTCGAATGAAATCTGAAAGACAGAAGCAAGTCCTTTGAGGCAACAAGTCTAGGGAAAGGTCAAGTTTTTGTACAACATTGTTCCAGTCTCCATTCTCTAGCTTTCTGGGTGTAAAGAGACATTTGCTGGGGAGACAGTAGCCAGACTCCATCACTGGCTTCTTGAGGGGCCATTCACTGATAGCCATGGTGACAGGAGTAGAAGCTGCTCCCTCCCTGGATTGTGAGCAATCTCACTGATGTCTTCTGGAATCAGTTTATCTAAATGGAGGCCTCTGAGTCAATACAAGTGGTCTGGGAATCATCCCTGGAGATCAAGGTTAGAATCCCTTCTCCCAGGCCTCCAATGGTTTGGAATTCTAATTGTATTAAATCACTTACACCTTAAAATACCTGGAGTGGTTTCTGTTTTCCAAATGCAACTCTGACTGATACATCAACCAGGGTGTGGGACTCTGTGAGAAGACATGAAAGCCAAAGAATTAGCAGATGAGAAGTTAACCCCAGAAAGGACAGACAAATCAGAAGGAAGTAAAAGCTCCCCTGGTCTCATCAGGCAAAGTCCAGAGTCTGAGCCCTCAGAGTCACAAACACAGGGATGAGCCCTCAGCTCAGAGAAGCAGCTCTTTCCTGTTTGTCTGGTCTTATAGGTGGGTTTAAGCCAAGCTGACCCTGTAAGTATTGTTAATAGGACAGGTGAACAGATCATTCCTGGGCCTCTCTGAGGTGATTGAACTGGGTCACTCTGCCGGGGTTTATTTATAGAGAAAGAGAACCAGTAGGAAAGATAGAGATAGATAGAAAGAGGTTTATTATGAGGGATTGACTTGCACAATGACGAAGGCTAAGAGGCCCCATTATCTGCCATCTGCAAACTGGAGGCCCAGGAACTCTGGTGGTGGAATTCAAGTCCAAACCCAAAGACGTGAGAACCAGGGGGTTCAATGGTGTAAGTCCCAGTCTGAGTGTGAAGCAGGACAGGAGGGGTCAATGCGGTAAGTGCTGGTCCAAGTCTAAAGGCCCAAGAAATAGGAGGACCAACGTCAGAGGGTGTAAGAAGTTGGCTGTCCTGACTCAAGCAAAGAGAATGGATTCACCTTTCCTTTGCCTTTTGGTTTTATTCAGACACCCCAGTGGAATCGATTTTTGGTGTCTACCCCCACGGGTAAAGGATCATCTTTACTCAGTCTACCAATTAAAATGCAAAACTCTTCAGAAACACCCCCACAGACACACCTAAAAGTCATTTTACCAGCTCTCTGGGCATTCCTTAGCCCAGTCAAGTTGACACATAAAACTAACCATCACATCCCCTAGGAATACATGGCCATGAGATATATTCTGAGGTCAACTTCTCCTCTGCTATCACTTTGAATCAAAACTCTTGCCTGACTCCCTCAGTATCCGTCTGAGCTTCCAAAGGCTCCTACCCTGGGCTAGGAGCTCCTTTGAGCCCCAGAAATGTTCCCCATATGATACTATAAGGTAGATATATTACTATCATCCTTTGAAAGACTGCAACTAAGAAAGGTTAAGAAACATGCCCAAGATCACATGGCTACTAAGAGCCACGGTCTGGATTTGAACCCAGGCCATTGCAAGCCAGAGACTGCCTTACCTTCTTTGGAATCTGCCTCCCCATAGGCTCTCCTATTCTATAGGCCTGACTATATGGAACAACTCTCCGTGGTCATGGATTTCTTTTTTTAATTTCTTATTTGCACTGTTCTCCCTGAGAGAAGCACAAAATAAGCTCCAAACAAAATGTGTTCTGTGATATTCCTCACATTTCCTGGAATGGGGCAATGGCACAAGGATTTCTGAAGACCCTCCTTGTACCTGATTTGCCAGGGCAAATGTCTTCCCCTTTCTTCAGGGTTCCTGAGTGTCAGAACTGGCCTGGGGGGCAAGGACTGCTCAGTAGCCCCCAGTCCTCCTCCCTCCACCTGGCCCTCCATGGAGGTTCTCCTTGCTGCAATTCACCAACACCTGTCTCCTGGGTCTACGTTAGCATTTGAGGGGAGAGAGCTACCCTGCTAGGGAAGAGTCTGCCCAGATGGAGTTCAAGGGAGAGAATGGAACACAAAATAATTCTTAATTGTGTGTGGGAGAGCACATTTGAAGGTAATAGGGAAAACCACAGAATAATGAGAAAAAGTTTGAGATATAATGAAATGTCCCTATTGCCGCTATTTATGTGTACCTCTCGTATGTGTGTCAGGCTTGTTTTTCTGTATTCTGTTATTTTCCTGCTGAGGCCACCCTTTCCTCTCCCACATCAGCAGGGACCTGTTCTCAGAGGGCGAGTCAGTTCTAATTTCTATTCTCTGGCAAGAGGCAGTTTCTCCGTCAGAAAAATGAAACTGGGAAGCAGAGTCTTAGGGAGAACAGAGAAGAAAATCCTGTACTGTGCTGGCCCCACACCCTTGGGGTAGGCCCAGGCTCCTAGATTCCTTGTCCTAGGATGATGGCCTACTCACAAAGGCACCCCAGGAGTCAGAATGGGTTGAATCCTGGAAGCCCAGGAGGTAAGCCATCTCTTAGAAACCTAATTATCTAGATTTATGTTCCTTTTGCGTCTTTCTCTCTCTTTTGCCATCTGCTGACCTGTAGTAGCATTTTGTAATAACAATATCTAACATCTATTGAGCACTTACTGTATGCCTGGGACTATGCTACATTTTCCTGAAATTATCTAATTCAATGCTCCCAACGGTCCCAGGACATGAGTATTATATGCATCCCTATTCCACAGATGAAAAAAAGTAAGACTCAGAGGGGTAAAGTGACCAGCCCAGGGTCACACCATCAAAAAATTGGCAGGCAGTGACTTGACCTAAGCCTGTCTGATGCCAGAAACACTCTTACCACTTGTCTTATTGCACAGAGAAAACAACCCCTTCCCTATTGGCCTAATCTCAGCTCTGTTATGGAATAATAAGGAATCAGGTATCCACATTGGCCAGAGGTGGAAATATGTGGAAGGTCTATATGTAGGTGACAGGCATAAGTAAGGTAAAATCCTCACAAGTCAGATGAATTCAGGAAACAAAAATTAGAGCCTCAAAGATCTTTGCCATTTCCCTCTCTTACCAACCATTGAGAGTCTGTCTAGGTTTTATTCATAGCAAAATGTTATTTTCCTCATATAAAGCACTGTGGCCAAGTTTTATGGTGGAGACTTCCATAGAAAAGCAGTATTTCATCTGAGGTCAGCAGCACACCTGGACTTTGTTATCCTGTTTGGTACTTTTTATTTGCTTGTATGAAATTAATGACAGAGGCCATATGCAAGTCTTCTTGCTTGATAGGGGAAAAAAATAGCATGTATATATCAGAGAGTTTCAAGGCAATGGGGAACTTGAATGAACTATAGATATTATTCACAATACCCAGTTATTACCTTACACAGGAAGAAACTGGGCTGCTGAATGGGTTATATTTTCTCAAAGTCAGCCATAAAAAAAAGGTCAAGCAAGCACAGGATCATATTCCGGTGGCCTTTCACACTGACCATCCAAGAGTTTTAGCAGAGGCCCAAGGTGATTCGTTAATTTATTTATTCACTCTACAGTGATCAAGTGAATGTATTCCCTGAGCCAGGGTTTGTGCTACACGTGGCGGTAGAACAGTGAAAGTACATGGGCTCACATTACCTAGACATGCTTGGAACTCTCCAACTCAAACATGCCATTTCCTTCCATTACGAGCTGGGAAGGTACCTATGCATGGTGCCAACGGAATCAAACCAGCAAATCAGAAAGGCCAAAAATAATTACAAAAGCCAGGCCCACTGCCCATCCAAATGGAGCCCCAATTGCCTAGAGAAGCAGTTTGGAGGTCCTTTACCCATCTACCTCTAACTTTGAAATGAACTTCATTTACCCAGTTGTAGGCACAAGCAGCAGGAAGGAAAGAAAATGACAATGTCCTGGTCTTTCAGTTGAGAATCAGGAGCATAAGCAGTTTTTCAAAGCTTGAACACCCTGATTGATAAATAGCAAGAGAGTGTGCCCACACATGCGTGCGCACCGCATCCCCCTCCACACACACACACACCCAGGGTATGCACACAATCTTTACTGACACTGGACTTCCATCCAGACTTTGTTCCAGACCTTCAATTCCTACTCATAAATATGTTTTTGACTGATTTGCTTTTTGCCATTATCTTTCCAGGTCTGTGTTTAGAAGCCTTTTCTTTTTCTTTCTTTTCTTTCTTTCTTTCTTTCTTTCTTTCTTTCTTTCTTTCTTTCTTTCTTTCTTTCTTTTCTTTCCTTTCTTTCTTCTTTCTTTCTTTCTTTTTTTTAATGTTAACTTTGTACTCTCCTGTTAGCTTCCTTTCAATTAGCTTATTTGAAGAGTTCTTTGAAGATGCAAAGTCCTATGTTAAATGTGAAGCATTAACTCTACTTACTCTGTAAAAAAATAATGTGAAGGTCATAGAAAGCTAGCAGATTAAAACAGAAGCAAACAGGAAAAGGTAATTTCCAAAAGAAGATTGAATTTAGTTAACAACAATACCACTAATACCTGGTGGTTTAGGATCTCCATTTCATCTGCACTCTTGGAAATCTTGACTCATTTATCATCAGAAAGTCCCACAAAGCTAAGGTTCTAAGAAGAAATAGCTACAGTCTGTTTCTGGTACCAAAAAGGAAGAGAATTTCAGTGCTTGCCCCAGACTCTCAGAACAGACGGAAAAAGAGAGAAGCTAGCTCTTTTGAAGTGATCTGCTTATTTCCTAGATTGCTTTCCCTGAAGATGCAGCCTCAGAGTAAGGCAAATGGAGTGGCAAAATAGCAATTGGCTAGCAAGCAGAGATGCAGAAGTTGAGCTTAGTTTGAAAGCCGTGAGTGCCTCTCTCTGCTCTTTTCTCTGCTTATTCTAATCAGTGGAGGGTTAGAAGTATTTTGGAGGCAATTTCCAGATCATCTCATTTGCATACCAGAAGCAGGCTCGATGCAGCATGCACCTGTCTTAACCATGAGACTTCAAGAACAGGAGTACCAGGCAACAATTCATAAGCCCTTTTCTGGACATCTATGAAATCTCCTCTTCTAACAAGGAACTCAGAGATACCTCCTGAATGCAGGTGGGGAGCCCAAGCAGGGCTGCATAATCCATTAAGGAGCTGCTTAAGAGACCAACAACTCACAGAGCACCAAGGAGCTGCTTCCAACTCTGTGGCTCTCAGAGAAAGGGCTGTACTCACTTAAATATGAAGAAACATAGAAAAGGATAATGAAATGAGTCTTCAACCCATGAATTTATACTTCAGACCGGAGAGAACAACAGCTTGAAATATCCTGGAGAAATATCTTAGCCCATCATTTTTTTTTTAATTTTAATTCTGGTACAGTTAACATACAGTGTTATATTAGTTGTGGGTGCATCATATAGTGATTCAGTAATTCCATACATCACCCAGTGCTCATCACAAGTGCCCTCCTTAATCCCCATGACCTATTTCCCCCAAACATCCACTCAAGTTACCTCCAGTAACCATCAGTTTGTTCTCTATAGTTAAGTCTGTTTCTTGGTCTCTCTTTCCCCTCTCCTTCTCTCTCTCTCTCTTCCTTTGCTCTAGCCCATCACTTTTTTTGTGTGTGTGTGTGCTTTGGGGCATTTCCCCTGTTGGCCCAATGAGTGTTTGGGGGCATTGCAGTTGCATAGGGAAAGAGATTCTAAACTCTTTCTGTCCTCCCCCACCCTTTAAAAATCTCCATTCACAAGAAATTTCTGTTAAACTAAACATACTAACCACTTTGTTCAGGTTAGAAATGTCAAATATTTTGAAGTTCTCAAATTTGCTCCATATCAGTAAAATTGATATATTTTCATTATGAATTCTAAATGGTTGACTAAAACAAAAATTCCCAATATTTGGTTTGCTCTCAGTAGCTGTAAATAGAAGATGTGCTAGGATTGTTTTTCTTTAATTTGAACTTGAACCAGATTCACCTGGAGGGTTTGCTAAAATGCAGATTTCTGAGCTCCACTCCTAGAGTTTCTGATTCTGTAGGTATGGGGTGGGACCCTAAAATTTTCATTTCTAATGAGTTCCCAGGTGAGGTTGTTGCTGCTGCTCAAGGACCACACTTTGAGAACCACTAGACTAGAAGGCCTTTAAGTCATATTTCAACATTAAGTATTTGGTGTTTATGGTGACCATTTGATGGAAGAAGAGGGAGGCTTCAGTACAATGTTGAAAAGCTTTATGAACCCACACATTTACAGTCACCTGATTTATGACAAAGGCAACACTGTGCTACAGTGGGGGAAGAGTGGGCTTCTCAAAAGCTGGTGCTGGGTCAACTGAATAGCCACAAAGGAGAAAATATATGTATCTCTGGATCCATACCTCACACCACACACACACACACACACACACACACACACACACACACACACACCAATTCTGAATGCAGTATACATCTAAAGGTGAAAAGTAAATCAAAAAACCTTTTAGAGGATGGGGTGCCTGGGTGGCTCAGTCGATTAAGCCTCTGCCTTCAGCTCATGTCATGGTGCTGTAGTCCTAGGATCAAGCCCCACGTCGGGCTCCCTGCTCGGCGGGGAGTCTGCTTCTCCCTCTACCCCTTACCCCATTGTGCTCTCTCTCTCTCTCACTCTCTCAAATAAATAAAAATCTTAAAAAAAACATTTTAGACAAAAACATATGAGAAAGATGTTTATGAACTTGGGGTAGACAAAGATTTTTTTTTAAGATTTTATTTATTTATTTATTTATTAGAGAGCAAGCGAGAGAGAAACAGCATGAGAGGGGAGAGGGTCAGAGGGAGAAGCAGGCTCCCTGCTGAGCCGGGAGCCCGATGTGGGACTCGATCCCAGGACTCTGGGATCATGACCTGAGCTGAAGGCAGTCGCTTAACCAACTGAGCCACCCAGGCACCCTAGACAAAGATTTTTTAATAAGACATTTAAAAAAATTAACCACAAAGGGAAAACAAAAACTTGGCTATATTAATATTAATCATTTCTTTTTATCACAAGACACCTTTATTTTTTTAAGACTTATTTATTTATTTTAGGGAGAGAGAGAGAGAGAGCACAGGCTCACACAGGTGAGCAGGGGAAGGGGCAGAGGGAGAGGGAGGGAAGGAGAGAGAATCTCCAGCAGACTCACAGCTGAGCATGGAGCCTGACTCTGGGTGGGGCTGGATCTCACGACCCTGAGATCGTGACTTGAGCTGAAATCAAGAGTCAAACCTTAACTGACTGAGCCACCCAGGGGCCCCTATCACAGGACACCTTTAAAAGAGAATGAAACGGCAGCATATAGAGTGGAAAAAAAAGGATATTTATAACACATCTGACCAAACACTCATAGAATATATAAAGTACTCTTACAATCCTGTAAGAAAAAGATAGGAAATCCATTGGAAAAATTACCCAAAGGCTTGAAATAACACTTCACACAAGAGAATTACTGAAGTGAGCAATAAAACATGAAAATGTGTTCAAACTGATTGGCCACCAAGGAAATGCAAATTAAAACTATGCGGTACCAGTTAGACACCAATCAAAATTGTTGAAATGAGAAAGACCAACAAAGCCAAGTGTAGTCAAGGCTTTGGAACAATCTTAATTTTCATACACTGCTAATACGACTGTAAATTACTACAACCACTCTGGAAAATGTTTGGCAGGATCTACTAAGGCTGAACGTTGGCACATACTATGAAAGAACAATTCCACTGTTAGTTATGTACCCAGAAGAAATATGTGTGTATGTTCATCAAACATATATACTAGAATGGTCAGGATGACATTATTCATATTAGCCAAAAAACAGAAACTGGCCAAATGCCCATCAACAGCAGAATGGATAAATAAATTATATCTTCGCACAATGGAGTATTATTCATCAGAGAGGGCACATGCAACAATATGAAAAATTTCATAAACCTGATGGTGAATAAAAATACACATACAAAATAATATATATTGTATGATTCCATTCATATTAAGTTTTAAAAGAGGCAATGTTAATCTACGCTATCAGAAGTCACATATCTAATTGTGAGAAGCATGAGAAGGTTTCCGTGGTACTGGTAAGGTTGTTTCTTGTTCTGGTGCTAGTTATGTAGATATTTTCATCTTGTGAAAATGCAGTAAGTAATACACACATGACATGAGCATTTAGCTATACATTCACATGTAGTTTAAAAAAATGATGATGAAATGCATTCCAGTTCCCCTCACCTATTCAGTTTGGTTCATGTGTCTGTTTAGTTCCAATAAATCCCTTCTGCTTCAGGTCAAGTCCATTTTTCCTTTTCTTGCTCTTCTGTACAATAGAAACATTAAGTCACTTCTTGGACTTCTCTTTCTTAAGAAATCATTTTTTTACCCCCGTCTTTGGATTTTTCTTTGTAATACTTTAATTGAAGAACTATTTGCATCTTGTCTGATGAATTTAGACCCCATGTATAAACTGACAATTAACAAATCTGACTTTTCCTCTCGGACTCCAAATACAAGGATCCATTTCTTCCAAATTTTCCTCCCCTCTGCTCTTACCCATGTCAGGAAATGGCACCATCTTATTTAGTTGCTCAAGCTGAAAACTTAGAAGACATCCTTGACCTTACTCTCTCTCTTCCATTCTCTATTTAAATCCATCAAGGCCTATCCATTCTGTGACCAACCCTTCCTAGTAGGACTGTACCCCTTGTGTACTTCACCAGCATCCCTTACCTGGAAAATGGTTTTAGCCTTGTAGCTGGTGCCTGGTTCCAGTCTTAGCCCCAACATAAATGCAGACCATCCTCTTGTTTAGAAACCTCCAGTGGCTTAGCATAACTATTAAGGACATAATCTGAACCCCTCGCCCTGGCCTTTAAAAAACTTTTTGGCAACCTCTCTCCCTCATTTCACTTTACCTCTGCCCATATGCTCTTCTTGGGATTCTTCCCTCCTTAGGACCTTGACATATTTCATTTACATAGAATGTTCTTTCTCCCAAATCCTTGTCTGGCTAGTCTTTCTAATTATTCAGGTCTCTATTCCCTTAGAGATGATCATGGGATCATGATCTGAGCTGAAATCAAGTGTCGGACACTTAACTGACTGAGCCACCCAGACACCCCAGCACCTTGCACATATTAAGCACTCAATAAATATGTGTTGAATGAATTAATGAACTATAGACCTCAAAAGGATATAGAGCACTATTCTACCCAATCTCTGGCTTATGTGGAGAAAGACGCTGACTCTGTTCCTCATTACTTTGATTAAAAAGTGTTCCTGAATATCTTTATGCTAAGCAAATATCATCCAACAGCTGAACAATGTTCAGTGGCTGCATCTCTGGGTGTCACACTGAGACATAAGGGGTAATGAGGTTATGAACTCACAGAAAGGAGGGCAAAGCTAGGAGCATTGGGCAGCCTTCGACTGCCAGTGCAGGAGCAAGGACTGAAACTATGGATGGAGTCTAGGTAACTGTCATCCAGGAATATGTGAGGGGTCCTCATGTACATGAGAAGGGCCTTGATGTTGGGCCAATATTTGGTAATGCCAAAGACTTTTAAAATCGTCTCTGTTTAGGGCAGGAAACAATCTCTAAACATAGGTAGCCTGGGGGCTTGGTATGATATGATAAGAGAACAAATGGATAGATTAGAAAGCAAAGGGTAAATAGGAGGGTTCTTGCTTACAAAGGCAAAGTCTGATCCTTAGATGATGCCCACATATCATAGAGCAAAACACTGGCAAACATGTTTCCTTGACAGCGAGGAACCTTCAAAATAATTAAACTACCCTGTATATTAGAGCTCCAGTTTTCTGCCCAGCCCATTTACTCTTTTTTTTTTTTTTTAACTCAAACAGCAGGAGGGCTTCTTCTAAAGTAGGGCAAAAAAGGGAGATTTAACTCACCACATCCAGTTTTCACTGTCTCATTAGGCCAAATCCTGTGGTCTGGGTTGCCAGCCCCTTGCATAATGCAGCCGAGCTTAGCACTGCAGATTTCTACAGCTTCACTCCTTCCCCTTCCCACTGCTGCGTGTGGGTCCCTGACAGGCTGCACGGAGCAAAGTCACAAAGAGCCACCCGCACCCCAGAGCAATTGATGCAAATACACCCTAGGCCATTGTGATGTTATTGGGACATAAACCAACAAATCTCACATTCATACCCTTCTGGAACCGTAAATGTGGCCTAATTAAAGCAGGCACAACAGCTCTGCGGATGCAGCCAGACAGCAAAGGCAGGACTGCCTGCCTGGCTCCTCACTTGCAGGTTACGACCATGCTACTTGAATTACATAAACTCCTTTGTAACCCAGTGTTCTCTACTCAAAATAATTGGGGTTTTGCCTATTTAGCTTATCTAGCCTCTAAAAGATTTGTGGAAAAGGAATATAGACTCTTAGAGGACATTCCACCCAAGGAAGGAATTCTGCAGAGCATTTCTTGTAGCCTGCCTACCAGGGGCGCTGACCAAAGGCTGAACCTAGCCTGGGGTCACAGAAGGTGAAGCTCAGCAATCCGCGAAGAGGTAGCAGATTCAGCCTGTCATCCTAGAGAGTTATGGGCCAGCAACCAAGGTCAACCTTACAACCTCCTGGCATAGAAAATTTAAATGGGGGCTGGGGACCCATGTAGCATATTTGCATCCTCTCTCCCCAGCTAAGTTAGAGTTTGTCTGGTAATAAATGAACATACAGTGAAATTAGAGTGTATGTATTTGATGTACAACAAATATAAAGATAGTAACTCAGTATAACATTGAAATGAAAAATTCTCCAAATGGTTCTTTTGAAATGCCCTGAAAGCAGGGTGAGATCACATGTTCCCCCTTCTACGAACTCCCACTCCCAACTATTTCTCTGCCATTGGAACAAATCAGAGTCGAGTCATGTAGATGAGGAACCACAAAATATGAACCATGGGCGAAGAGGAGGCAGGGTAACAGGAAACATGTGTCGGTAAGTGTGGCAGTTTAAAAAAAAAAAATGGTCTCAAATGTTTTTCTACTCCTCCCAATAAGAGACAGGGTGTATATTCCCTCTTCTTGAATCTGGGAGGCCTTGCGACCGCTTTGACCAACATAGCATGACATAAGTGAAGCTCTGTGATTTGCAAGGCTAGAGTAGAGAAGACCATTCAGCTTCTACCTGCTTCCCTCGGAAGATCTGCTCTGGGGTCGGCAGGTGCCATGTAAGAAGTCTGGCTTCCCTGAGACCACCGTGCTTGAGAGACCACATATAGCAGCTTAGGTCAACAGTCGTCCCTGAGCTCCAAGCCAACAGCCAGCATCCACTGCCAGCCATGTGAGGAAGCCATCTGGAACATCCAGCCCCGTGGAGGCTTCAGAGTATGCACCCCAGCCAGCAGCTAACTCCAACCTTGGGAGTGATCCCAAGCCAAAATTAACCCTAATTCCAGACCCACAAAATCATAAGCAAAATAAAATAGTCATTTTAAGTGCCTAGTCTGGGGATAATAAATAGTAAGTAAAATAACGAGGTTCAAATTGTTGAACTGAAAAATACTATTCTCCTGAGGATACGATACCTGCCCATTAACCCTCATCACAAAGTGTGCTAAAACAGGCATCTCTTTGAGCAAAGCCACCCACAGCCTCCGAGCAAAGACTTAGGCTGGAAGGTCAGAACAATGACTTTCAGGCAGTTTCATCCTCCCTTCTTTGAGCTGAGTTCTGTCTCCATGTACCTCTCACCCATCTGCCCTAGTTCTGCCTTCTGATGCCATAGTAAGTCTTCTCTCTACTTCTCTGTGACATCAGAAGAGATTATGCAAATATAATAGGTCAATAAAAAAAGAAAAACCTTCTTTGTTCGCAGGTCCTTTGAAGCATTAAGACATTAAAGAAGTGTTCTCTCTTGAGATCTCCCTGGGGGTCATAACATTTACAAATTCTTTGCATAGGTACTTCTTCTATGCATAAATGGAGGAAATGACTATGTGTGAAAAACTGTTTTTATCACAGATTTCTTTTCTCTCAATGTGTTTTAAATGCCCAGATCACAAAAAAATTCAAGAAGAAAATGGCACACCAAAAAATTCAGTCTGGGTTAAAGAGTTAAATGCAAACAGCTCAATTTGTTCATTAAAAACAAGAAGAAGGAGAATAAATATTTATATTTTACAAATAAAGGAAGGTCTTTCTCAGCATAACTTCAAAGACTATGAACAAAAATTGATACAATTAATTATATACACACTCAGAACTTTTGCATAATAAAAATATTCACAAATAAAATTATAAAGGTAATGACAAACTAGAAAAGAGTTATTTCTGGCATGGAATAAAACAAAAGATTAAGAATCTTAAGATATATTTATATATTTTTTAATTCCAGTTAATAAGAAAATTAACATATCAATGGGAAAAAATTTATACAAGCAAAAAAGAAAAATGACAATTCACTATAGAAAAAGTAGAAAAGGCCTATAAATACATGACAAATTTTTGACCTTCCTTTCGTGACCAGTGAAATTAAAATTAAATAACCTGTGTTATTGTTTTACTTCTTTAGGAACACTTTTTTTTTTTTTTGTTTAGTTGCCAATAACCATGGTTGAGAAGGGTATAGGAACGGTATTCTTCTATACACTGCTTATCAGCCATTTACTGGCCCAATCTTCCTACAGAATGCTTTAGTAATATAAATCAATAAACTTTAAAACACCTCACTCTACAACTCAGTAGTTCATATCTACCCTTTAAATGTGGAAACAATCTATAAACTTGGAAAGTTTTATGTATAATAATGTTTGTCAGAATATCAATTATTACCAGGGGAAAAAATAATTCAAGGTATTTCAATAGGAAAGTGATTGAATAAAGCATAGTATATTCATGTAATAGAGCCCTATCCCGTGGTAGAAAATATTGGTAATGAGCAAATACATACAGATATTGTTAATTTATATAAGCAGTTTATAAAATATATAGATAGGTTTTATATACATATTAGAAATATTTAAAGTATAGAATATGTTATGAACATATAGAATATGTTATGATATATAAATTAAAATATATTAAAAACTTAATTATATTAAAATAAATGTAAGTTAAATATAAAATAAAATAGGTAATGTATATTTTATATAATCATAACAAATATAAAGATATATAGGTTATAACTATATATACAACTTTATACCTCAATTTTGTTTTGTTTTGTTTTTAATAGAAAAATAAGGATCCCATCAAAATGGCTGTAGTGGCTATCTACAGCTGTGGAAAATTATGGATAATTTTTATTTTCTTCTTTGTATTATTTTTTTTATTTTCTTTCAAATTTTTATTTAAATTCCAGTTAGCTAACATACAGCGTAATATTAGTTTCAGGTGTAGAATTTAGTGATTCGCCACTTAACATACAACAGCCAGTGCTCACCACAAGAGCCCTCCTTAATACCCATTACCCATTTAACCCATACCCTGCCCACCTCTCCTCCAGTAACCCTCAGTTTGTTCCCTATAGTTAAGAGTCTGTTTTATGGTTTGTTTCTCTTTTTATTTCTCTCCTATGTTCATCTGTTTTATTTCTTAAAATCCACATATGAATGACCTTATATGATATTTGTTTTTCTCTGACTTATTTTGTATTATTTTAGACTTCCTGAATTTTCTACAATAACTATTTTAATCTTGGAAATACTAATAGAGATATATGGACCCAAGAAGACACACTTACTATTTTGTGAAGTCTATTAACCATCCAGATTATGTGTCAACAAATATACAAAAAGCCATTTATGGTGAAGACTGATTTGATAGGAAAAAGAATAGAAAGAAGAGGAGGCAAAGGAAACTCAAAAGACTAGTGCTACATCACAGGTGTCGGGAAAGTGTCTCTTTGGAAGGGGGCTGAGTCATGGAGTAGAAAGAGTTCTGAACTTGGGGTGGGGAGGGTGGTATTGAGACACAGTTCTGAGATTAACCGGCTCCATGACCCAGAGCAAGACCCTTGCTACCCTCATGTAAAAATAAACATGTTGGACTAAGGAATCTCAAATTCCCATCTAACCTTAAAAGACTAGTCTTTCTAATGAATTAAGACATGATCTGTGTTTCAATAGATTTTCTTTAAGCCAGTAATGCCATAGCTAGAGCTGCCAGGCAAAATACAGAACATGCAATTAGATTTGAATTTCACATAAACAGTGAATAATTTGTAGTATATCTCATGCGATATTTGGGACATATTCATGCTAAAATGATTTTCTTTTTCTTCACCCAAAGCAGGACTCTTTTAATAGGCAATCTCTTGTGGTACTCCCATTTGAGAAACGCTTATGCTAAGGAAGAGACATATACTAAAAGATTTGTTGTTTATCTGAAAGTCAAATTTAACTGGGTATCTTATATTTTCATTCGTTAAATCTGGCAACGCTAGCCATATAACTTCCTTAGCTTACACAACGGACTGCCTATTCAAGTAAAATTGTATTTCACTCTCCTGAAATTATCTTGGTATCTTTTTTTTCCTTTTTTGCTCATCTCCTATGTCCAGTCCAATGCTACATTGTAAGTAAAGCAGCTTATCCCAGGATAACCCATTTGACACTGTGTCATGGTCAGACATTGGCTGAGGTTGCTGTAGGGGAGGGAAAAAATATTCTTCCTCTGCCCATCTTAGGTTCTCCAGCTGAGGCCCTATAAATTAGACTAGCAAAAGACAGACTGACAAGAGAAAAACAGTTTATTAACAGATATGTCATACATGTATGCATGGAAGCACCCAATGCTGAGTAACCCAAAGAGATGGTTAGAACCTGGGCTTATTTGCCCTCTGAGGCTAAACAAAGGAAAAGGGCATTTTTGGACTCTGGGCAGGAAAGGCAGGTTATAGGAAGGTGTCCAGGAACATATGATAAATGCATGTTGTTTATATTCTCATTTTATTTCTCTCCTATGTTTATCTGTTGTTTTATTATACAGATTTAAGTTGGCACTTCCCCATCAAGAAGAGTTGTTAAGAGCCCTCCTCTTTCTGGTACAGAACAGAGAGACACTTTCCACAAATGTAAATTTTTTTAATAAATGGAAGTTTCCTTTACAAAAGGAAAATTTGTGCTCTGATTCTAGAGCTTTTCCTGCATCTGCTGGCTTTCAGAAGCCTTTAGCTCAAAATAATCCATTTGCCAAAGAGATGTATTTTGGGGTGGCATTTTCCAGGACCCATCACTGCCTAGGAAGAGCATGGCCTCCACCCAAAAGCTGAGGCAGATCCTGGAGGAGTCACAGATAGAATTCTCTTGGAGTGACAGCTGAGTGGTGTACCTTGTTGGCTCCCACAGCCCCTTGGCTGGTGGGAAACATGTACCCAGGACTCACCGGCCTTTCTCTCTTCTCCTTGAAAACCTGCCCTTCCCTAAGAAAATTAACCAGTCATTATCATTTAAAGCAGGAGTCAACAAACTTTCTCAAGGGCAAAATAGTAAATATTTTAGGCTTTTGTGTGCCACATATGATCTCTGTTAGATTTTTTTAAACAATCTTTTAGAAATATAAAAACCACCCTTAGCTCTTGCAAGCTATACAAAAACATGTTATAGTCCAAATTTTGCCCCTGGGTCATTATTTGCCAACTCCTGCTTTACAAGGTTGCCGTTCTTGGAGTGCACTTACTGACATAACAGAATCCACGATTCTTAGGTAAAGGAATGAAGCTCCCACAGTGGAACTCTGGGAATGAGTAATAATAAGGAGATATCATTATCAAAGAATATTATGAATACAAGAAACAGACAAATACAAGCCCTGGCCTAACCTGGCCTTTGTTAATTTCATTGTCAGAATGAAGTATTGGTTGGGTACCTACTAATGCAGCTAATGCCTGATTAGCTTCGTTTATGAAAGATAATACATTTAAAAAATTTATTTCAGATATTTGAGATTTGAATGATGAAAACTTTAGCATTACCTATGCCTATGGGTATCTTGGAATCACCCAGATGATGATAGGGCTTCTTTGATCAACACTTAGCTGGTTTTCCAAAATCAAGATGTACTCAAACTGCATCTATTAAAGGGAATATATCCTGTCCTTCAGCACTAGACAGGTATATTGCTCAGTTTAATCTCCAATGCAGTCCTTTAGTTGCCTCTCTGACCCTTCCTGGGGGCTGCTTTCCTCTCTTACTTTGCAGCATCCATGAAGTCAGATGGACCAAACTCTGTGACCTGGCTGAAACCTATGAAGTGCGTGATCCTGGCCAAGTTACATAAGATTTTCAAGGCCTAAGTTGCCCCCTCAAGAAATGGTTATCAACTTACTACCTCATCATGTGGTTGGGAAGCTTAAAAATGATGACTTATGAAAACTTCTGACACTGTGCCTAGCACATAGTATGTGTTCACCAAGGGAGATCTGTTATAATTATGTTACCATTGTGTGGAGCACATTTCCTTACTAAGTCTTCTCTTACTAGACTGTTCGTTCCCTTGGGTCTAGGATGGACATTTCCCACCTCTGTATCCCCGAGGTTTGTGCCATAGCAGGCCCCAGTCGAGACTGGCTGAACTAAACAAAACCACCACCAGGGCTGCATCCATTAATAATGCCCCTGCTAGCTTTAATGATACACGCTCTGAACCCATACTTTTGAGAGGTGAGACTGCAGACTCATTGATATTGGAATTGTCCTCAAAAATTCTGAGTTGCTCTACTTATATCAAGAAGAAGAAGAAAACTTGCAAATAACCATAGGGCATCTGAAATTGGGTCACTGCTCAGAGAATGCTTTATTACTGGTGGATTAAAGAGGAAGCCGACCTCTAATTGCAGCTTTAACTTCCATCTGTCTGTGTCAGCACTACTCAGGATAAACTTCTAAAATGATAATACTTTGATTTGGTATTAGACTTTTACCATTCAGTGCACTTTGCCACCTATTATTTTCCTTTATCCTCACAACAGGCCCAAAAGGGAGAGCAATTTTACAGATGAGCAAATAGCAGCACCACAGGTTAAGTGACCAGCAGAGGGTCACCGAGTGATTTGAATAGCAGAGCTGGGCTCCCAGACAGCGACAGCCTTCCAGTGCCACACTTCTTTCCTGGGACCCGAGTGTGCTCTCTCCACACTCACAGGATGGGGTTCCTCCAGGAACCCAGGCCAGCACAGTGCTGTTCAAGGCCCAGTTGGCCTTAATAAGTGTCTGGGGAAGGAAAGAAGAAAGGAACGCAGGGAGAGAGGGAATGAGAGAGGGAGGAAGGAACTAGACAGAAAGGAGATTTTCAGTATAGTAAACATTTGTGTCTAAAGAGTTATAATAAAAGAGCTATTCAGATATTTTAATAGTAGGTCCCTCATTGGGCTTCAGAACTTCATCGTCATGGTCTAGATTAGAGCAGTAACATGATTGTTAAAATATGTAAGCTGGACAATTTTCTGTGAAGCCATGATTCCCAACCTTGGAAATCGCTCTGGACCTACAAAGCTTATTGATTCACTATTGGTTTTTCAAGGCCCAAGTCACAATTTCTTAGTAAAGAGTCCCTGTCCCCCCATACAACAAGATCATCGAGGATGATTTAAGGAGTCCAGTACATGGTACCTTCATGTGAATAGTATGTTATAGTTTACAAGGTACCACTACCAGAAGCTCTGATCCCTCTTGGGTCATCTTGAGATGGTCATAAAAACCATGGACTCTATTAGTGGAAAAGAGAAAATGTGCCTTATGCCCATACACAGACAAAATTTTACATACAATTCAGGGGAGGTGGGAGTTCCCCTACATCTTTTCAAACAGACAATAGCCTTATGAGGTATGTAGGCAGGTGTTATTTTTCCATTTTACACAGAAAGAGATTAAATAACTCAGAAACAGAAATGACTTATCTAAGGGGAAAAGTTATTAGGCAGATTGAATGTCAGCTCTTCTAACTCCTGGCCTGGCTCTCTTTCCCTATATTTATCTATCCCTATATCAACGTACCCAAGTTAGAGGTGAATATATAAAAATGGGCTTAAGCAATAATTTGGCCTCTCAGCATATGAGCCAGTTCAAGAAAGGAACATCTTCCTATTTTGTATCACAGAGGTTAACATGTTGCTCTGTAAGCCTGCAGAGCATTTCAACTATCACCAAAATACTACCTTGCCCCAAAGGCCTAACTGAGATGCTGATGATGTATACCCATGATGGCCTTGAATTCATAACCACTTAATTCTGTATGAGTTACGGAAGCATTTTCCTAAGGTCAAATAAAAGTGTCAAGGCAAGTCAGTGCTGTGATAGGAGTAGGTAGGTGATAGGTGATGGGAGTACAGAGGAGCCAGTTGGCTAAGAATCCAGGCAGAAGGTGTAGTGGTTTGGGCTGTGTGGTGGCAGTGCAGTTTGGAGGTCACAGTCAGATTCTGCTTATTCTTTAGGTGGAGAACCAATAATTTGTTGATGAATGACTGTAGGGGTGAGCAAAAGGGAAAAGCCAAGGGGTGCCTCCAAAGTTTTGGTCTGAGGAATTGGTAGGCGAGGGTTGGTATTAACTGAGATGAGAAAGAAAGGGATCTGAAGTCCACTCTTGGACGTGTTAAGTTTTATGTGTCTACTGGACACCCAAGTGGAAATGTCTAAGAGGTAAATGGATGTACAAATAAGCCTAGGGTTTCAAGAAGTGATCTGGGCTAGACATACACATTTAGGGTGTATCAATGGCCTTTAAAGCCATGAGACTAAATGAAGTCACCAGGTGAGGGAGTACAGACAGAGAAGAGGCCCAAAGATTGAGCTCTTAGCACTCCAGTGTCAAGCAGTTAGCAATCTTTAATGGGTCATATACTCATCAGGCATAAACCTAGCACTGTGACTTGGGAAATGCTGTGTTCAAAAGAATGGAGGGCTGACATATCTGAAGCAGTCACTATGGCAAGAATGGTGGGATTAATCAGGTTCCAACCAGTCAGGGGTCACACCTGAGACTGGGGGAAAGCGCCCAGGTCAAACCCATCCAAACCACCCACTGGGCACGAAGAAGTAGAACAGATGTTGGGGAGAGCGCCACCATGCCTGCCGCACTACCCACACAACTTTAAGGTTTTTGTTGTTGCTGTGACAGTTCGGACATCAAAAAAACCTGGATTTAAATGTTGGCACTGTCACCAATTGCATGATATCGGACCAGTTACCGAACTTTTTAAGCCCCTTTCTTTATTTGTAAAATGAGAATAATTATATTTCCTCCCAGCTTAAGAGATATCTGGAAAGAATCTACTCAGCTATTACAAAGAGTGCTCAATGCGATGTTTGATACAGAGTAAGTATGTAAGTATCATTACTTTTCTTAGCCTTGGTTCTCCTGAAAGCATAGCCCAAAGCAAAGGCCTGCACACTGTCTGAGAAGCCCACCCAGCAAGCAGTAATACAGGAAGGTTGGAAAGCAAGGGAGAAACCGGTTACCCTTGCAAATGACAGGATGGATGGCACACAACCTCCTAGAGAACCTTACAAAATGCGCCTCTGAATTGTGTGTCCCAGATGACAACAGGGGGAAGCATTTATCCATGGCTCCTGTTCCTGCTTGACGGAAGATGTCCTGCATCCCAACACCCCACTGATCTCTCCCACATTTCCAGGTTCTGAACGCGCACCTCCGGGGTTTCATGAAGGTGTCCTATCCCACTGCTTTAGATAAGACCCGGGGCAGGAAGCAAGGAGCACCGGCCAAGGTGAGGCACCATCAGACTGCCCCCATGCAGAGCCCATTGAAGCCAGTATAGAACTGGTCCCCGCCAAGGTAGCTGGGAAGAAGGATCACTGAGGAAACAGGAGATGAGCTCGAAAGGTGTGTGATAATGACTTTAGTGGCGTAATTATTACTAGGCATCTTTGTTAAATCCTTCTATTGGGGGGCGCCTGGGTGGCTCAGACGGTTGAGCGTCTGCCTTCAGCTCCGGTCATGATCCCAGAGTCCTGGGATCGGGTCCCGCATCGGGCTCCCTGTTCCTTGGGAGCCTGCTTCTCCCTCTGCCTCTCTCTCTCTCTGTCTCTCATGAATAAATAAATAAATAAAATCTTAAAAAAAAATCCTTCTATTGGGGACTCTTATCTATGACTCTCCTGCTCCATCAGATCCACTCCAGAAATGCAGGGCTAATAACTTTTCTTCTTCTTGCACCTATAACTCAGCGTTTTGCAAATAGAACACAGTCAATCATTATTAAATTAAAATGAATTAATAGGACATTAAAAAAAATAAAATGTGTATGTGTGAAGATTTATCATTTGAGACATATGCATTTGGGGTATATGTGTGTCGGCTCCTTCATCTCTGCTTTATTTCCTCCTCTAGTAATTTCAAAGCAAAAATTTGGTGGTAAAGTCTTGGACTGCTTTTTATTTCTTTGGCTCTGTGCTGGAAAAACAACAGGAGCAACAAAACCCTGATTTTGTACAAAAGGCAATAAGGCTCCGAAATTTTTTTTTTCTCTTCTCTAATTGCTTCCCCAGCTACCTTTTCTAGATTTGTAGGAATTAATGGTGGGAGAGAAACAGCTCAATTGGTTGTGCAGAGTTGAGCTCCTCTGAGCTTCATTACGGCCTGAGTAAGAAGAGGGCTGCGGGCAGAAGCCTGTCCATCTCCCTGGCTTCTGCGGGAGCTTCTCATCTGTGCAAAGGTCGGCCTACTTCCTTATCCCCTGTGTTGACTGAGCAGATCACATGCTCTCACTTTTCACCCTAGTTAAGTAGAATCCCATTAGCTGGATAAATAAGACTGGAATTACACTCTCTCTTCGCTCAATCTGGTTGGCATTTTCCCACCTGCGAACAGGTTTTTTATTGTTTTGAGAACCCATGTGAACCATACACAAAGATAATGTAAAGATAATGGGCAAGGTCAGCCTTATGCATAGGCATCTAAACCACTACCCACTCTGCATAATTAGAGGGCAAGTTCTTCCCGCAGTTATGGCTTGAAAGCCCATTATTAGCACTTGGTTTCTCTCTGCTAACAGTTTCCTTCCCAGTGTGTCTCCTTGGAGGAAGATCCTATAGTCCTGGGGGAAAGAGATTTAGCACACTTGGTCTCTAAGAGTTTAACTGGCTGGCTTGCTCAGGTGCTGCTACAGGTGGGCATTCTAACTGAGGAGGCAGAGAGTTCAGGGAAGGCTGCAGGTCAAAGGCTGGGAGGGTGGGCTGGAAAGCCTGGAGGCATGAAGACCCTACAAACCTGTATGGAACCCAGTGATTTGACTAGCCAGCCCCGCAAGTGAGGCATGGCCAGGCCTTTTCAAACCCCCAAAACTGTTGTGCAGGCCTTTCGTTTTTTCCGTGGTCCCAAACGGCAAGTAGGTATTGCCTTTGGCCACAGAAGGCAGCATGAGCCAGACACCAGCAAGCGACCAAGCCAAAGGAACATTGCAGAGGGGACACAAGTGTCCTCCCATCTGCTTTCAATAAGCCTCCCCCTGTTTTGTTCTCCCAACCAAAAATTGCATTAGACTCATCTGTCCTTATCACCTTTTTCTAAAATGGCATTAACTCCTTGCCAGGTCTATCACCTTTTACAGAAATAAAGCATTTAGCAATTTTAAGGACAATTTACAAATGAAATGATCCCCCCTTCTGGTTCTAAAGGCCTCTATCAGATTGTCCTTCAGAGAAGGAAATTTACTACAAAGAGGCCCAGCTCTTCCTGTGCTTGGCCTTAGCCTCCCTTTTCCGTGGGATTTACCCCTGCTCTGCTGATCTCCTGGCTTTCTGGCAGATCCCCTGGCTTCCCTCTGCCTTTCTGCCTCAAGTTTTGAGGGGAAGGGCATTTGGCCTTTGCTTTCAGTTTCATCCACCTGCCACCACCGCAATTATTCTGTCCAGGGGATTTACATTCCCAGCGTCATTTCTAATTTTGGAATGATTGGCTTCCATGACTGCTAAAGGTATTGCAGAGATTCTCACTAGTTAACTGTGCAATCAACAATATTTCCCAATCACCAAGAAAGTGCCCTACTTAAGGGCTACAGAGGTGAAAAGACAAAATTCTGTCCAGAAGGAGCCCACAGTCCAGGCAAAACTGTAAAATCCTTTAAGCAAGGAGGCCATTGGACTGAGCCTGTGTAAGGAAACCACAATCTAAGCCCATAAATGCCTCAAGGTTATGAACTTGAGACCCAAGGACAACAATCACAAATAGCCAACTAGGCTTTTTGCTACAGCCAATCAGTAATTTCCTTACCTTGCTTCCATCTCGTCTCAAAAAAAATCTCTCCCCAAGCTCCTGCAGGTGGAATAGTCCTAACCAGTTTCAGTTTGGTGCTGCCTGATTGGAATCGATTTTTCTCCAACTCAGAATGTTTAGTATGCCTCACTTTATCTTTTAACAAAACTGCAAACATGGAATGAATATACAATATAATAAACACTTCCATAAAGTTGTGAGTAGAGTCTCCTTGTCAAGAGTACCAATATAGGCCAGGGACTCTGCCTGAGAGATCGATTTCCAGGGAAGAAATATTTGGCCAATATACAGGACCCTGGTAAAGAGGGCAGCTGGTGGAGAAGCACATTTCTCCAGACAAGAGGAAGAGCATGTGCAGAACACAGAAGAATTTAGAATCAACAAAGCCTGGTCAGCTTGGGAATGATATGACTATATCTATTTGTGAGAGGACTGTCATGGAGGAAATATAGAGGGATAAGCAGAGCTGGAAAACACTGGTTTCTGGTACACCAGTGTGGAGGTAGCAAAGAGCAAAAATCATGGAGAGAAAGAGCTTGAATGACCCTTTTGAACAAAAATGGCAGGATGAAAAACTTTCCTCATGTGGTTCAGCTGGGGTTCAAGGCAACACCCAAAGCTCCTTCAAAGTGCCCTGCTGACAAAAGACAGTGTGAGTGTGTGTGTGTGTGTGTGTGTGTGTGTGTGTGTCCAATTGCTTTCAAGTCTAAACCAGTATTTGAGATTTGAACTTTGTCCTAATTTGCCTCCCACTTGAGTTTTTAAAGTTTTCTTCCACTTTATCTACTCAGCAAATACTTGCCCCCAGCATCTCAAAAACCAGCTGGTTGTATTTTAACCAAAAAATATTTTTCTTACCTAACAGCCACTGAGTTTTTTTAGGGCTGCCATCACTGATAACAGATGCTGAAACATTTCAACTTACTTTTTATTTCTTTTTTCTCAAGATTTTAAAATGGGTTTTAAAAACATTTTATATAGTTTTTAAGCCTCGATATGTTTTTCCTAACATTATTACTCCTTTTTTTCCAATGTATAATAAAAAAAATTAACAGCTCCTGTTACTGTTTATTTCCCATCTGTTGGAGATGATATAAAATTTCAGATGTGCTTAGAAAATACCTACCAAACATGCCAAATATAATCTATACTATACTAAACATCATGTTCATTGTATATATTTTATGTACCACTCTGGCTAAACTGTGCATTATTATAGCATGAGTCATCCTGTTTAACCTATTGTAATTTTACCAGACTCAACAGTGGCAATGAAATTGAATTAGGATACCTTATGTGTATACTACAAACAATTTGAACTTTTTCTCTACTAATATGGCAGACCATATTCTTTTTTAAGAGCATCAAAACTGTGGTTGCTAAGCATGTTACACTCACATGTAACTGATGAAGTTCAAAAATCTCTCAGCATGTGAAAGAGCAAGGATGTTGTGGTGAATTTATAGAAAACTTTTTCTTGATAGAGCGCAAGCCCTGGTTATTTGAAGCAGTAGGTAAAAGGATAGATGGCCGTTGCCTTAAATCTGTCTGCAGACTGCCTAAACATAAAGCAATGCTGGCAAACGATGCCTTCGCCCCATGATGTCCTCTGCACTTCACACCATCCCTGGTGACTGAAAATAAGCTTCCAGAGGTTAAAGGAGCTGTCATTTTCTTGCACAAAGATAGGCTCCTAACTAATACTTGTTGGAATAGATGTGCTTGGCTATTAGTAAGCTTCAGAAATTTCTTAAACTCCATTTCAAGTACACTGTTTAATAAGAGACAGCAATACAAACTACACATCCCCTGTTGCAAGAGGATGTTGTAGACACAATGTATTTTCCAGACATGCTGAAACATTTATGAGCAATGAGTATACACGCATACCACACACAGAGAATCCTATTTTTTGCCATGGAAACTCACTATCCTCTTTCTCATTATCTTATTTCTGCTCCATTTCCATTGATGATGCAAATGGTTTTATTCAGCTGTCAAAGTTAATAATGATAAGCTGAGCACAATAAAGTTTGCTCCTGTCTTGCAGTTGCACTGTATTATTGTGTGTCTTACTCTTTGGGGTTCCTGGCATGGTGCCATGTAAATGATTTCACTTTGGTTAATTCTTAGTTGATAAGCCCAGGGCCTAATCATTGCTAACTAAGAGGAAAGAGAAAGATTTAGAGTGGGAATATTCTGGATTAACTGGGCACTGCCATCTAGCTATTAACTAGCCCTGCGGAGTTCTCAAAGCGTGACCCCGTGACCCCTGGCAGGCTCAAGACCCTTCCAGGGGACCTATGAGATCAAAACTACTTTTATAATAATACTAAGAAATTATAATAACACTCAGAAAATTATTTTTATATAATATGAAATTATTTAAAATAATACTAAGAAATTATAATACCAAATTATTTATTAATTTTTATAATACTGACAAATTATAAGAATACTTAATATTAAATATTTCTTATGCTAAGAAATTAATAATTATTTAATTTCTACAATTTTTATAATCCTAAGAAATTATAAGAAAATACTTAGTATTTTAAATAATACTAAGAAATTATTTATCTTATAAGTGTACAGGGGAGTTTTCCAGAGGCTACCTGACATGTGATATTGTAACAGATTGAATACAGAAGCAGATATGAGAATCTAGTTGTCTTCCACTAAACCAGACACTAAAGAGATTTACAATAATTTAGAAAAATAACACTCTTCTTGCTAATGTTTTTCCTTTGGAAACATGGTTATTTTTCATTATAATATGTCATTTATGTTAATATATAACAGTTATTTTTAAACAAGTTAAATATTTTAACAATTTCTATTTTAATTTTTAATACATTGATTGATAAAATCCATATAAACAAAACTTCTTTGGGGTTTCCAATAGTTTGTGAGCATGTAAAGGGGCCCTAGAGCCAAAAGGTTTGAAAACCACTGACCCAGTTTCCAGTTAATTCTTCCATGGTAAACCCACAAGGCTGAGAGAAGAAAGAGAGAAAAGGTCAAGATCTCAGAGGTGCTCATACTGGTTCCCTCAAATGCCCAGAAATTACTCATATTGTAAGCATTAATACAAATCTCCATTGATTTGGTTTTCAATTTACATTCAGTTGAAGTTATTTTTTTCCTGTCAGTATAACCAGACTAAACCAGCACTTAAAGAAGTCTCTGCAGTTAATTTTAATGGCATCCCAGGAGGATGAAGTAGGAAAGAGTACTAGGTCCCTTATGTGCCAGGTACCTTATAAATGGCAGGTGGTTAAGAGTAGAGGCTCTGGATACTGACAGACTCAAATCTGTCTCTAGCACTTACTAGTTATATGAGCTTGGGCAAGTTAGCCTCTTGCTGCCTTCATTTCCTCATTTGGAAAATGACATGTCTCACCAAGTTGTCATGAGAAGTCAATGAGTCATTACATGTAAAAAGCCCTTTGAACAGTGCTTGATACACAGTACTAAATTAATGTTAACTTTATCTAGCTATATATTCTTCACAACCATCCTAGGAAGGACAAGTTATTATCGCCTGTTACTGATGAGAAAACTAAGGCTCCAGGAGGTCAGGCAATTTCCACAGGCCATGTAATATATGAGTAGTATGAAGATTGCAAGTGACGGAGGCGCTATTTGCGTCCAGGTCTGCATGATATAAAAGCGCTTGCAGTGGTTCTCAAACTTGAGTTCACACTGAAAATACTCTACCCTCAGAGTTTCTGAGTCAGGAGGTCTGTGGTGGGAATATGCATTTTAAACAATTTTCCTGGAGTTGCTGATACTGCTGGCCCAGGAACTATACTTTGAGAACCTCTGCCCTAGAGACCAGACTTGGTTAACAAGAATATACACATCCATAGCACCACCCTTAAATAGTCCAGGATATCCTCACTTTGCCATATCATTGTTATTTTTGTAGCCTTCCTTTTCTGGATCTTTATCATATTCCCATTGTAATATAGGGAAAATCAATGTTTATGACTACTTCTTAAGTTTAGAACTAAAAGAGTGATCTTACCAAATAATTGTTTAAATTCATGTCTTCTAGAAGTGAGGAAACAAGAAGTTAATTGATATTTAAGCAAGAGGTTTTTTCCCCCCAAAGCTTACTTTTTAATCATTTTCTTTATGTAATTCCTGCCCACTTATCCAAAAACAAACAAAGAAACACCTTAAACTAGCCAGTGAAGCATCTCACCCAGGCCCTAACGTTCATTCTTTTAAATGTGATCTAAACACAGATATCAAGTCTAAACAAAAGCAAAAAAAAAAAAAAGTTGACTTTCTCATGAGAACCAGCTTGGACTGAGCAAGCACTATTTCTCAACTGGCTGAAATTCTGAGATCACCGTGACAAAAAGGTGGAAGGGAGTGAAAAATTAATTTTCTGAACCAAATTGAAGAAGAGTCACCTCTGCCTATGAGCTTCACTCTCTAATGAGAAGTTGGTAATGTGATTGGAAATTGGCAAGGTAATAATACACAGAGAGAAGTCAGTGGGTCAAGATGTATATGTTGTAGTATCGTAGAAGTAACACTTAGTATACTCGGTTCTACTTCAGATCATTTAGCTAAGATGTGCAGAACTCAGCATTGGTCAAGATGAAAGCAATGACCATGCTGGAATTTAAGGAAGGAATTGATACTCTGCTACCTCTCAAACAGAGACTGGGCACTTAGGACAATCACCATTCTTAACAAGAAGCACAGAGCCAGAATAAGAGAGCAGAGATGCTCCCTTATGTTCAAAGGCCGAGTGAGGTACTTGAATTTATGAGTTCCTCTTCATTTCATTCTAAGGGAGAAAAAGTCCTCTGGAAGCCATGATTTCTCTTCTCTTCCTCTTTTCCCTACTCTGTTTCTAATTATTCCCTCTTCCACTTTTTGATTGTGTTGTTCTTCGAGATGTGGCGAGACAAGTTAGAAGGATTTTAAACAGTAGTTTATTTTCTAGCTAAGGAATTTTACAGATGTTATATTTGAAAGAAATGATTTTCTACTGAGGGAAGGAGAAAAGAGGAAAGAATAACTTTGATGTGTATTGGCAGATTTGGATTAGATATTTGGAATAACGGTTGAACTATTAGAAATATTTACTACTCCTGAAGGTAGCAATACAGAGAAGCTTTTTATGACTAGAACAGACAACTTCATTCTGTGTTGATATAAGAACACTCATACCCAAACAGAGAGTGTCAAGAAATCTTCTAACCCTATAATGCTATAAAAATAGAAATTGAACAATGAACCAAGATGCCTAGTTTCTGTATTATTTGTCCCAGGCCTTGCTCAGTCTGGTAATTGCTTATGGAGAACGTTCCACATGCCAATCACCATGCTAGGTGTAGTGATACAGAAACAGATAGGACAAGACCTCTGCCCCTAAGTTGCTTTTGGTCAGTCTAGGGATCACGTCCAAATGTTCTATTTCCCCTTAGATATAAGGGGATTTATCCTACCCCTAAGCAGATTTATCTCATAGGGAGCCTTTTGAGGTCTCTGCCTTCCTCAGACATAAGAAAAGGACAATTAGACCACACCCCAGTAGAGATAAGCTCCCCTGTTCCTCCCTAACTCTTCTCAGTTGTAGCCAGAATGCTCTGAAAAGGGTACTCTGTACCATAAATTCATAAATCCATCTATAGGGGCAGAGCTAGGCAGGAGAGATGCCATTCGATTGATATAATAAACCTCCAGGAACAAGCTTGAGTGCCTGACTGTTGGAGCCGTCAGCAAAATCCACAGATTTAATTATACCCAAGTAATTGCAGAAAAGATCATCCATTATTCTAACTACTCTGAGAGAGAAGAGCCCATACCCTGAAACGACTTTGTAGTAGCATAAATGGAGATCTATTCATTAGGACCATGAAATAAAATGGAAATCTGTTTTCTTTTCAGAGCAATGTGATTACCATCACCAGTAATGATATTATGGGAAGAAAAACATACTGTCTGTGAGGACACACATTTTCCTTTCTGCCTTGGCCTTCTTTCTTCCTTTGAAGTGATCATGGTAAGTAAGACGTGGATAACTTGAGTTCATCCCGAACATTCCACACTGGTGCCCGGATCTGGTACTTTTTAAACAAAAAGATTCAGAATCCTCAATGTATAGTCACTTCTCTCTACCAATTCTAAAAGCTTTTTGGCTTTTTTTTTTTAACTCCTTTGGTTATAGTCACAGTATGCAGATTAAAAGCCTAGCGCAGCATTATTCTTATAGAAAGACTGATTTAAATTGGAAATGGAACTAGGTATTGAGCAGTTACAGAAGCTAAAAAAACTAGAAATAAGGTCTTAGCAGGAGAAGGCATAGGTATTTGATTTTTTTTTTTGTAATATAAAAGCAAGATTTGGAGCAAAGATTATAGAACGGTAAGCGGTTTGAGGAGAGGAAGAAAGAATAAGGTGATATATGGCAAACCCAAAAGAAGCTTGTATCTTACTTCATTTTAATTAGGGATTAAATGTATTTGTGGATACTGAAATTATAATGAAGTAGGTTGGGACTGAACAAAATAGGAGCTAAGATTTGAAATTTTAAAAAGTTTTTTTCTAATAGCAATATGACAGCTGATTAGGGATGAGCAATTCAAAGACGGGCTTCAGACCTCTTGGATGACACACTCAGGGAAAAACTGAGTAAAGGAGACCTGGCGATGAAAAGAATGTAGTTAGGACAGAGTGAGCCCAGAGGAAACAACCGGGTTGTTATCAGGCACCAGAAAGGCGGCAGGACAGAGAATGCAGACCGTTGATCAAGGGCAAAAATACAGTTTCTTTTGTTTTTTCTCTGAAGTCTTAAGTCTGTATAGTTACAGAATATGTGACTTTAAAGCAGACACTTTAATATTCACTCTCTTATCACATCCCAATAACATTCTTTTTATTTTTTCCAATAACATTCTTTTGAAGAGATTAGGAGAAATGCCCTGAGTCTCATTTTACAGATGGTAAAGCTGAGGCACAGATGAAAGACTCCAAATCACATTTAAAGGAAGAAGTAGAAGTAATTTGCAAGTCCACTGGTTTCAAGTCCAGCTGTCTTACTACTGTGTTTCTCCATGGGAGTTGCATGCCCAACCCCCTGACCTTTCTTCTAGACCCAGGCAAAGGGAAGAGATCTGTGGTCCATATTAAAGTATTCAACTTAAAAAAAAATGGATTTGGATTGTCACTGTTAATATCTAAAGAGCTACCAGGTAAAAGAAAAACTAAACTTACTCTATCTTCACACAAAAGACAGAACCAAGAGTAGAAGTTGAAAGCTATGGCGGGCAGGGGCGGGGGGAGTGGAATTTCCATTCAGCATTAAGGAGAGGTTTTTAATACTTAGAACTTTCTAAAAATAGAGTAGTTCCTTTATTATAAGTAAGTTCCCTGTTACATGAGATATTCAGGTAAAGATTGGATGGCCATATGCCAAGGATATCATACAGAGACTCATGACCTTGTTTGAAAATTGGACTTAGTGACATCTAAGGATTCTTCCAAAGATTAGGTGGCTCTTTGGCTTCTGTTCTTCAGTCTCAGACTCATTCTATCTTCCATCTCATGTTCACTAAAACAGAGCAATCAACTGCTGAGTATGGAGAAAATGAGCAGAGGAAAAAAATTAAATAAAGATGGGAATCCCCCCTACTCCCTTTGAAATGTGAAGACTGATAATAGGAACCTTTCTCTGACTAACTGAAAATGCTTCCTCTTATTCATCTTGGAAATCCTTTGACAAACTTCCCATGGGTCAGAAGGATTTCACAGATTTCATCTGTCTGTTCTCTCTTAATGGATGGGTACCTCCTCAGTCCATAGTAGTTCTGATAGAGATGTTTATAGCCCTGGCTATTCGAGACACAGCTTTTCAATATCCAGAAAATAGATGAACACTTCATTGGAATTATTTAAAAGTAGTTGTACTATCAGCTTCCTATGTGCTTAATTTCCTCCTGAATCAAAGCATGTAAAGTAGAAAATTTTAGTAGCTGGTTGAACAATCCTTAAAAACCCAAAACTTCAGGTAATATTTAAGCCATAATCAACAAATTTTATTGAGTCTTCACCACTACATTTCATTCTCCATAAAGTTTCTGTAGAGTTACAGCTACTGGACTCAATTTAGGTTTATTATCAACAAGTTATGGCCAATGGATCTAATTTCTTTATTTAAAAGGATTATTAAATTAGATAGCCTTACCATGCAGGAAGCATAGCAAACACAAACATAGTATACCTGGACTTTAGCAGGGGATTTAATGAGGTCAGTCACCATGATCTTAACAAAAGCCAGGAGCACTGGACTAGAAACAAGAACATTTTAGGTGGAAGATTACAATTTTTAGATATCCAGACCCAAATGGTACTAAGCATTGGAAACAGATAATTAAGAAGAAGTAAATTTTCTTCTCTTTAGTTTAATCTGGGATGGTAACTCATCACATTTTCAGATAACACAAAGCTCAAGATGGATACTAAGTATGCTAAATATTAGGATCAAACTCCAAAATGTCTGTTAGACTGGACTGAGAAATTGGGCTTTGTAAGATGAAGTTCAATTGAGATAAATGTGTGTGCCTCTTACACTGGAAAAGCAACCAAGCCTGAAAAACTGAGGTAATGATATGATACAGCAGTGACACAGGGACTTTAACTGATAATAGACTGTGTTTGAGTAAAGAGAAGAATGTGACCCTTCAAAAACAACAACAAAAAAAAAATTGGGAGACTCTGTGTGTGATATCATGATTTATAATTAGAAGTATATTTGATTTTTGTCCTGGTTCCTGGCATAGAGCCCCTGAAGTCCTTGTACTTTCTTAAGTGATAAGAGTAGCAGGAGCATCTTTTGTTGCAGTGAGGTGACTGGAGGTGGGTTCCTGGATGGGGCTAGTCACCAGAAAGACCAAGAAATTTGGAATTTTCAGTCCCACGTGCCATTCTCCAGAGAGGAGAAAGGGACTGGAAATGGGGTTAATGATTGATCATTGAGGAAGCCTCCATAAAATCTCAATAGTATGGGGTTTGGAGAGCTTATAGGTTGGTGAACACATGTGCACTAGAAGGGTAGCACGCCCCAAATCCATGGGGACAGAAGCTCCTGACCTTCCCAGACCTCACCCTATATATCTCTTCATCTGGCTATTCATCTGGCACTTTTCTAAACATTTTAGTTAATAAAGAACTCGCTTATGAAGATAAGACAGGATAAGCGTCAAGTGCAAACTAACTGAGGCAACACTGAAGGGCACAGAACACTGTAACCCAAAGAACGTATGATCACCATCTTCCACTATTCCGATGACTTGGATGTGCCACAGATACCTAATTTGTTCCATATGGCTCCAAGGAGTAGAACTACCAGAACTACTGAAAGGAAGGTAAACAGATTTTCATTAATCCAAAGGTGAACTTCGCATAAGTAAAAATACACAAAGAACTGAATGTGCTGCCCCCATCGGAGGTTCTCAATTGTGGACCAGATGCCTGAGCAAGAATGTGATAAAACCCATGCATTCAAGGACATCTGGACCATGTAAACACAAATAACAACAAAGCAACAACAAAACAAAATCTTCCCATGCTGGCAGTTGACTATTCTAGAATAGATAAATGAATGTCAAGAGACTAAAGCTCAATTTCCTCCCTTTCCAATTTGCCAAAATCATTTCTTCCCTCTCTACCTCTATTTTTTTGCCTGTGAAGTGAAGGTAATTCTTTTTGCCATCTCAGGCCAGATGGGAAAATCTGTAATGAGCTTGGAGCCTAGAGTATTCTTCACTATAAATTCTCCATGTGTTGCTGTTACTGGTTTTTTAGAAGGAAATTCAAAGTTTTCCGCTTGAATCAGAATTGGGTTCAAAGTTTGGGAGAGGGCTCTCAAGTTATTTCTTTTTCTCTTTTGAAAATAAAAGTGGGATGTGACTTGGGCCAATCAGTTTCCTTGACAGTGCAAATAACAATACAGCTGCTGGATGTTCCCAGGGCTTTACATAAATTGTGTTCTGCTAACCCAGGAACTCCCAGGTTTTACTTAAACACATTGGCCTGGTACCAGCTCATCCATCATGCCAGCCTCTAAACAAACAAAGGCCAACCTACTGAGGCACTGCTGAATAGGACGCAACAACTGGGGGATTAAGACCAATTCCAAATTGTACTTTCAATACCTTTCAAATATTAACCCAGTTTTTAACAATGTTTTTTCTCAGATCTAATATTTTTTGTCTCAGGCCCTTTAATTTCTCAGACCCTTTTACACAGAAGACAAGCAAATCAGTTTTTGGTGTGGAGGGAAGGCTGTGGAAGACAATGCATGATAACACAGAGAATTCTTCCATGAGTCAAACACAAGAGGGAAGAAGACACAGTGGGAAATATCAAGGCAAATGTGACCTCCACAAAATGCTGAGATTTTCCATTTCAAAATACCTGACTTCTAAATTCAACGCCCTTCTGTGCTGCCATAATGGTTACGAATACCAGAAAGCTGTTACTTTTGACATCCTACTTCCTTTGGTTGACAAGTTAGGGTTTGTCCCATTCTTTTTCTTTGCTGTTTGTTTAAATCAAAGGGCGAAAAAAAAATACACTCAATTCCGCCAAGATAGACAGAAATGTGAAGCATGTAAGGCTACGTGTTTGGGTAGGTCCATTGATAGAAAATGTTCAATTTTTAGTGATGGTGATGGAGGAGGATACACTGCATTAATTTTGTGAAGTGTGATTGAAGAATGATAATACATAATCGTATGGATTGTCAGAATACAATGGAAATAAATACAAATTACGCTTCTGAGTGAAAGTTCGTAAATAGTTCCCAATGCTTCTGCCAAGAGAGACAACTCAAAGCAGACATTTGTTGTTTGACTATGGACTTATAATTTTAGTTGAATTGATATCACTGATTGCTGGTATAATGATCAACTATTTTCCCAGCCATTAGATTTTCTTATCATTTCCTCTGTATTCTTTATCCTTATTTTAATGTGGATAAGAGGCACAATTGATATTCTCAGTACCCTAATCTCTAATAATGAAAGGATCCCCCAGTTTTGTTGGTTTAGCTATGGCATTGTCCATGCATGATGCTAAAGTTACAGCAGGAGTCAAGAATGTAGTAAGGTAATGACTCTCTTTCATGATAGGAGAGATAAGAAGACTTCTAAATTTACTTTTAATAATAAGGAACATTATTATTGCATCTTCACGTTTTACAAAAAAGAAAACATTAAGTCATGGCTTCCCAAATCCATTTGCATATAAGTACCCAGATAGAAATATGAAGTCCAATTGTCAAAGATGCTGAGGTATTCAGTATTATGTAGATCAAACATTTGGATTTTTAAAATTAATTTTAGTTTGCTTTATTAGTTTCAGTTGTGAACTCGAGGGAAAATGTATAAAAAGTGGGTAATTTGGTAACTGTCTTAGTCTGTTTGGGCTGTTAAAACAAAATACCATAGACTGAGTGGCTTATAAACCACAGAAATGTACTTCTCACAGTTCCAGAGGTGGGTAAGTCCAAGATGAAGGCACTCGCAAATTCTAATAAGGCGGTGTCTGATGGGAGCCTACTTCCTGGGTTCATTGACACCTGTCTTTTACCTGTATCTTCACAGTGCAGAAAGGATGCAGAATGGTTCTGGGTCTCTTATAAGGGTACTAATCATTTTGGAAGGGCAGTTTCTTTGTGATCTAATAACTTTCTAAGAGTCCTCCCATCTTTTAACGCCATCACACTGGTGATTCAGTTTTAACATGATTTTGATGTGGGTGGTAGTCTATGGCAGCAACTATTTGCTCTATGCATTTGATCAGTGTAGATCAATAAAGATGGGATGTGGTCAGAGGTGGATCAATTTTTTTTTGCAAGGAGTCAGAGAGTAAATATTTTAGTCTTTGTGGGCCACACTGTTTCTGGGTCTCTGTGGCAACTACTTAACTCTGCCATTGAAGCAGCCACAGACAATATGTAAAGGAGACTGGCTCTATTCCAATAAAACTAAATTTGTAAAAAAAAAAAAAAAAAGTACAAATTTGACCTACTGGTTGTACTTGGCTGATCCCTAACGTAAATTATCAACGTAGCCGAATCAAATATTTAGAACTAAATGGAACCTGAGTGAGTCAATTGGTTCAGGCAGTTATAGAGGCATATATAATCTCCAGTTTTGTACATAATACAAAATAATTTCAAAGTGATTAAAGGATTTTTCCACAGCCATACAGAATGAACAGCTTTCCTATTTGTTTACACAGTAACAAATTTTCCAAGTGCACCAAACTGAATATCCTGATCACCAACAAATCCTCACGTAATAACCTACAAATAGATCAAGTCAAAGTGGATTTAGTCTCAATAACAGGTTTGAATTGGTTCAACTAAGGCCAGATTGCCATTAAAAATTTTTGAATTGACCCATCACAATTAAATTCCTTGTGAACTAGTCAAATGAATTTTGCATCATGGAAACTCAATTTAGAGACTTACCTCTATCAATATGGTTTGCAATTTGGGGTAGAAAAAAAAGAGAGAAATTGTAAAATCTATCCAAAAGCATTTGTTGAATAATGAACCTGTAGCCAGTATAGCAAGTGCTAATAATTAAGAGTCATGAAGGCCACAATCCCTGAAAGTGTTTACATTCTACTTGGGATAGACTGTAGTTCATTTCAACACATATTTGTTAAGCGGTTATTATATACCAGGCAAAAATACATAAGGTACTGTTCACCTTTAAGAAGCTCACAAACCAGCAGGACTGAGTTTGGCAGTATTTGCACCTCACTTGCCTGCATGTTTCCTTTCTAGTTTGTAGCACAAAAATATGCTTATTGTCATGCTGATGTTTTGCTCATGCTTTCTTCCTTTTCTCTGGAGCAGCTTCTCCCACTAACACTCCATTATACATAGTGCACAGAGAGGGAGCCCTGGCAAATTTTAGATAAGATTCATGGGGAACTTGAAGAAGGAGTTGTGATTATGCAGGAGAAATGGGAGGCCCTGCATGACTGAAAAAGGAAAGCACATGAGAGAAGCACTACAGTGTCATGAAACATCCTGGTATGCATGCGGCCATTGATAAACAGTTGAAGCCATTAAGATCGGTGACCATTTGATATGCAACTTATATCCGCCAGCCTCCAACGCCATGATATACCCACATGAAGATTCTGATGTGCCCCTGTGCTTGGAGGATGCAGAAGACAAGTCTGACAAAAAGGAATAAGAAGGAAAAAACTAAAGGTTTTTAATCAAGTTATTAGTGACTTGGGGTTTGATGTAAAGCCCCAGTTCTCTTTCTCCCCCACAATCTTTAATAAAATTTTTATTACAGCTAATGCTCTCTGAAGTTAGATTTGTTTTCTGAAGATTTCATGACTATAGAATTTGTCCTCAAAGCTGATGCCAGCTGAAGAGCAGAGGTTCTTCATGGAGACCCAGTCATATACCGGTTATATCACGTGTTTCCTATTTGTCAGGAATGGTGCTCGATGATATAGATAGAAAGATGAATCCACCTAGGGAGCTGAACATGAACAAATAATAACCACGGCACTTGGATAAGTGTAAAAAAAAAAAATAAACAGAGGCATGGGAAGCCTGGGTGGCTCAGTCAGCTAAAGCACCCAACTCTTGATTTTGGCTCACGTCATGATCTCAGGGTCCTGGGATCGAGCCCCACATCCAGCTCCATGCTCAGTGGGGAGTCTGCTTGATATTCTCTGTCTGCTCCTCCCCCCAATCTGTCGTCTCTCTCACTCTCAAATAAATGAATAAGTAAAATCTTTTAAACAAAAGTAGAGGCATATACCAGTGATATGGAAGCACCCAGGAGGGAATGATTCATTTTACCTAGGGAGGTCCTGAGAAGGCTTTCCAGGGGGGGATCACATTTGAGCTAACCTTTGAAACATAATTGAGAGTTCACCAAAAAGAGAAGGAAGTTAGGAATGTCATTTAAGAGAAAGAAAAAAAGAGTACTTAGAGAAAACATTGTGTTTTAGAAGACCGTATATAGATCTGTGAGTTTGAAGCACAAGTTCCATCCAGTAATTGAGGCAGGAGCCACACCATCAAGTCATTGAGAGGAGGTATGTGAGCAAAAATTGTTGGGCTGAAGTCCAGGAAGAAAAAGTAGAATGAGTGGGATCCATGCATATGATTTGAACTAAGCCCCGAAGAATGGGTCACATTGATGACCACAAACGGTTCAACCAAGAGAGTCCCAATCATGTTTTTGTCACTTCTAGATAATAATGTAATGTATGGTGATTAACATAACATAATAAAATTAAATTAAAAAAATAGAAAAAAAACTCATTTAAAAAATATTCATTGAGTACCTACTATGTAACAGGGAAAGCTGATACAGTATTCTGTTTACTGATACATAAAGATTCCATAAAATAATGATAAAATCAGATCCTAAAACAGCATGTAAATGTGATTCTATTTTATTAAATTATTCATATATGTATATGATATATGTGTATGTGTTCATACACACACATTAAGCCAAACTAGTTCCATACAGGAGATCTTTGTGTCCACCCTGTTTTTCATACTTTGTAGCTCAAAATCATTTCTTAAAATCAACAGGAAAATCAAAAATGACTAAGCACTAATTACCCTTCTTTATATGCTCTCCAAGTACCAGAAATAAAACGGTGCATTAAATCTCAAAACTTTAGCAACATAACAACAAGTTGTTAATGTAAAATGTCCCCACACTCAGAATGCACAGGACGTTTTCCTTAAAGGGATAGATATGCCACTCACCTCCTCCGTGCAATGAAATTGGCCCAGTGCCTCTCAGAGTTTAGGGCCAGACTTCCAGACTCCATGTTGAAACAGTAGAAGTTTGTCTTCAAGAGGAAATAAATCTCTGTCCTGCTGGCTGCTGTTATCCCAGCTTCAAATCCCATTTCAGTTTATCCATTTTAATCGAAACATTTATGTTGTTTATCTTTGCCAAGAAGGTTTGTAATCCCTCTCATTAAGATTTTTAATAGATATTGCAAGTCTTAGAGCAAGAGCCACTAAGAAGCAATTTAAAATAACAACCATGTCAGCCGTATGGGGTGTGTTGGACTGGAGGGAAGAGATAAGAACGTAATATTAATAAACAAGAAAGTTTCCACTCCTGTTTTGCCATTATTTTAATCCATGTGTTTAACATCCTTTTGTACAAAAACTGTATTAAGGATCTTCAATATAGTACAACGAGGTTATATGATCCTGAATAATGTTATTAAAGAAAATCTATCTTTTAAATGCTTGTAGTTTTTATATACATTGCGGTTCAGATTAACACAAGATCTGAACCAGCATCAAGCTTGTCATATTTGTGTACCATAGCCTGAAGAGACTGGAATTAGAGGACCAGAAGCAGTAAATATGATGAAGAAGTATAATCTGCAGGAAAAATCACAAGGTATGTCACATGTGGATAAATTCCTTTTAAAAGAGAAAAAGTTGGAAATTTCTTGGAGAATTTTGGAAGACTCTAGAGAATCTTTTAAATCAGGTCTAAGCCATTTAATTCAGTGAGGTGCCCTAATAGTAAACTCATGTCAGTATATTATCTCATTTGTAATGAAAAGGTTAATGCTACCTGAAATGGTACTGATAGTTTGGGGATATATGGTTACAATTAACAATAATGTGTTCACTCTTATTCTTTAAACTTATATTGTTTTACCTTCTCTTTAGATGGAAAGGAAGGAAGGAAGGAAGGAAGGAAGGAAGGAAGGAAGGAAGGAAGGAAGGAAGGAAGGAAGGAAGGAAGAAGGAAGGAAGGAAGGAAAAGAGGGAGGAAGAGAGGGAGGGAGGGAAAGAGGGAGGGAGGAAGGTCTCAATTTCTATTTGCCACTATTTTAAGCCAAGCTATAGCTATCTATGGGTCACTTAACTGATTGATCCAAAGGTATATAGATAAATGATTGATAGATACATACATACATACACCCACACATACATACATATGTTTTCTTTTGTTTGGCCCTACAAACCTAAGGCCTTTATCTCAGTCCAACTTTTTGGGTAAGAATGCTTGTGTGAGATTAATTACATACATAAGACCTGATAATAAATATCCCTCTTGTCACATTTCTGTTTACTCCTACCACCAGACTCTATCCACAGACTTGTCATTTATTTGTAGTCTTTTATCCACACTCAGCTGTTCTCAATTTTATAAGATGTACAGTCATAAGTCAAGTCAATGTCTTTAACAAAAAGATTCGAGAAGAAAGCTTGTTGGCTTAAAAGGTGGAATATCAGGAGACTGGCATCCTACAGAATCAAGGAGAGGAGTGCCCCTTAGAGAATAAGTGTTGGTACCACCTCAGGAAGGAAGCTCCCGAACGAGACACAGTTTCCTATATTGTCATGATGCCACCGATAGACCAGGGCATGCTGATTCACCGTCTTACTCCAGTCCTGACCCCTCATTGCTCGACAGTTGGCCTGACCTAAAGAAAGGCTTTCTGTGTTTTTCACCACTACACTCATTTGGATTTTTTAGAGCTAGCCAGTTTTTCAAGAGCTGACCCCTTCTGAGTTCTATGCCTGCCCTTGAAGTGTACTGCCACCAGTGGGGTGGTGTCCCTCCTGTCATATTAACAATAACAACACAAAAACGATCATACAAATACAATTGTGGGGGGGCGGAGCAAGATGGCGGAGGAGTAGGAGACCTGGATTTCGTCTGGTCTCAGGAATTCAGCTGAATAGGGATCAAACCATTCTGAACACCTACGAACTCAACAGGAGATCGAAGAAAAGAATAGCAACAACTCTCTGAACAAAGAAGCAACCACTTACTAGAAGGTAGGACGTGCAGAGAAGTGAATCTGAGGCGATATTCAGGAGGATAGACGGCGGGGGAGGGGGCCTCCGTCGGCCGCTTCTGGCAAGTGATAGAGCCGCGGAGCACAAAATCGGAACTTTTAGAAGTCGGTTCCGCTGAGGGACATCACTCCAGTGGCTAAGCGGGGGGTGGAAACCTCACGGGACAGTGTGGACTCAGGACCTTTGGGGTCACAGAAAGACCGGGGGTGCCTGAGTGCGGCAGAGCTCCCAGGTATCAGAGCGGGTAAGCCGGCTGCAGAGACGGAGCCGAGGCGCGGGCTCTCAGCTCCAGGTTGCATAAACTGTGATACACGGCCCATTCGGGCCACTGTGCCTCCAGCAGGGACCCAACAAGCAGCAGAGCCGGGGAGACTCCCCTCCCTCCCCCCGGAGGAGCGGCATGGGAGTGCACAGAAGGGATCTGCTGGGTTTGGAGACTCCACACGGGGTCGGGTGCCAGAGATAGAAATGCTCAGTCACAGGCCGGGTGAGCATGGAGTGTGGCCGGAGACCAGGAGGACGGGAGTGACTGAGAGCTTTTCTCTGGGGGCGCACTGAGGAGCGGGGCCGCGAGTTCTCAGCTCCTC